>NC_090761.1:2126847-2129347 GCF_036898095.1 Palaemon carinicauda
ATCTTCAATTACTCCTTTTTTCGCCTTCGTAATGTTGGGGCTACTTTTCAACGTCTCATGGATGACATTTTAGGGGAGCTCCCCTTCTGTGTATGTTATGTGGATGACATAATTGTGTCCTCTTCTTCAAAAGAGGAACAACTCCGTCACCTGCGCATTGTGCTCAATCGCCTGCAACAAAACGGCCTTGTAGTCCGGTACGACAAATGTACCTTTGGCGCTAACGAAGTGTCGTTCTTAGGGCACCACATCACTCCTGAAGGAGTCCATCTCCTCCCTGAGAAAGTAGCAGCCGTTCAGAACTTCCCCATGCCCTCGACCGTCAAAGCTCTGCAGGAATTCTTGGGCATGATCAACTACTATCACCGTTTTCTGCCAGCCATTGCCGCCACTTTTGCTCCCCTCTACGCCTCCCTCAAGGGCAAGCCAAAGGGCCTGAAGTTGGGTCCCCTTCAAGAAGCAGTCTTCTGCAATGCAAAGGATGCCCTATCAACAGCTGAAGCTCTCACTTTTCCTATCCCACATGCCCCTCCCCTTCTCTCCAACGATGCCAGCGACGTTGCTATTGGTGCAGTACTTGAGCAGGCAGAATTGTCTTGTTCTACCCTCGATCGCGAATTGCTGGCGGTGCACTTGGCAGTCCGTCACTTTCATCATTTCTTAGAAGGTATGCCCTTCGTCATTCGCACCGACCACATGCCTCTGGTGCATGCCTTCACTTGACAGTCTGACACCTGGTCCGCCCGTCAACTCCGACATCTCTCCGCCGTGGCTGAATACAATTGCGCCCTTCAATACATCCCTGGGAAAATGAATCCCGTGGCTGATGCCCTGTCAAGAAACATGTTGGCTGCCGTTCAACTGGGATTGGATTACAACGCCTTGGCTGAAGCCCACAACAGGATCCAGAGTATCAATCATGTAGGACATCCTGCACATCCCTCCATTGGGAAGACATCCCCCTTGACAACTCCAACACCACCCTCCTCTGTGACGTCAGTACTGGTAGACCGCGACCTTGGATTCCTGCTCACATGCGCCTACAGGTGTTTGATTTTATTCACGGCCTTTCACATCCCTCGTGCCGTACTACTGCACAGCTGCTGAAGACGAAGTTCATTTGGCACGGCATTTCTAAGGATGCTAAAGGATTGGGTCCGTGCCTGTACTTCTTGCCAAACTTCCAAAGTACATCGACACACGAATTCAGGAGTGGGCACCTTTCCTCAACCTAAGCGTCGTTTCTCACACATTCACGTCGACGTTGTAGGCCCCCTACCCACATCACAAGGACATCGTTATGTGTTTACCGTCATCGACCGCTCCACTCGTTGGCCTGAAGCCATTCCCATGGAAACTGCAACTTCTGCCTCAAGTATATCTGCCTTACTTTCAGGATGGATTGCAAGATTTGGTATCCCTGAACATATTACTTCTGACAGGTGTATAACTTTCACCTCTCAATTGTGGACATCATTAGCGAATCCCCTGGACATCACCCTACATCAGAAAACTGCCTACAACCTCGCTGCCAAAGGAATGGTTGAACGTTTTCATCGCACCCTCAAAGCAGCTTTGATGTCCCGCTGCAAGGATTTCAACTGGTTTACTCAGCTTCCCTGGGTCTTCCTGAGACTAAGGACCACTCCTAAAGACGCCCTCGACGTCTCGTCAGCTGAAATGGTGTATGGCGACCCGTTGGTCTTCCTTGCCACATTTTTTCCTTCTGCAACCTCCTCCGACAATCTCCTGCGCATACCTCATGTCAGGGGAAAATTTGCTTCATGCCGCCAGACTTACAAGCCCCTAGCGAAGCATCACATACTGACAGACTTGCACTCTGCAACGCACGTCTTCCTACACAATGACACTAGCAAGCCACTGCTAACGCCCCCTTACACAGGCCCTTTCCTTGTGATCCGACGCAATCCGAAAGCATTCCTACTAAACATCCGTGGCAAAGAAGACTGGGTCTCCATTGAGCGTCTAAAACCTGCTTATCTCCTACCAGATGACCTGCCTACAGTTTGCATCTCTAGATTAGGGTGCCATATATAACATGTACAGTGTCATTTTTAGGAGGGGAGCCATGTACCAACCGTGTGTCACACGATCGTACATAGTAACGACATTTCATTTTTTGTATGTATTATGTTTGTATCTTTGCTTTCCTCTCTCACTGATGAGAACCTGAAATAATATGTCTGTTTTTCTCACCGTTAACTGTTAACCGGTGAGCTTTTCGGTTGAACATGAAATTGCCTGCTATGTTTTGTATGCCCTTTTTGCCTGGGGTTTATGTATATATAAACAAGCGTTCTGTAATAAAGTTTACTCAGTTGCTCTCATCCTGCCTTTGATTCACAATGTTCTCACGGCCCGTCACAACCATAAAGGCAGGTTATAATGTATTTTTTTTCATTCTTATTACGTGTATTGGGGCGTTTAAGCCACTTTGTGTGGATAAAATTCGCCAAATATAGAAACAATTAATGACGTT
>NC_090761.1:2136847-2144347 GCF_036898095.1 Palaemon carinicauda
TAAGAACCTTAACGGGATAACCGTTTATTATGAACTTAAAATGCACTAGTGAATTAACAACAGCTAGCCTACCTTGTCTATTACTGCATACTTACTTTCGGAAGTTCTCAATTTTCGAGAATAAAAAGCTATCGGGAAAAATTGTTTTTCATATTGCTGAAGCATTACCCCACCTACTCCTAAGTCTGAGGCGTCTGTTTCAATGAAGAATTCCTTACCGAAGTCAGGAAATTTTAAGATAGGAGAACTACACCGTTCATCTTTTAAGGTATTAAACGCCTGTTGATGCTGCTCAGACTGTATGAAATCTACGCCCTTCTTCGTAAGATCAGTTAGGGGAGCGGCTATTATTGAATAATTGCGTATAAAACGCCTGTAATATCCACTACACACCAGAAATTGCTGTATTCCCTTGACATTAGTAGGTATCGGAAAGTTACGGATAGCTAACACCTTATCGTGGACTACTTTAAGACCTTGGCTAGACACCGTAAAACCCAAATAGACCAATTCTGTTTTGAAAAATTCACACTTACTAATCTTTACCCTTAAGTTATGTTGTCTTAGTCTCTGTAGTACTAGTTCTAGTTTACGTAGATGTTCTTCTAAGGTATTGGAAAAGATTACAAGGTCGTCCATATAGGCATGCAATATATCCCCTAGCAGGTCTCCAAACACTATGTTAATCATTCTTGTAAATGTTATGGGAGCACAACGTAAACCAAAGGGCATACGTAAAAATTCATAATGTCCCCTGGCTGTGCTGAAGGCTGTGTATAGGATACTATTTTCTTCTAATGATATCAGGTGAAAGCCTTTATTTAAGTAAGTCCAAACTGGTAAAATATTTATTCTGACCTAACAAAGATAAAATATCGTCAGTACATGGCACTGGGAATCGATCAGGGATCGTTTCCTCATTCAAGTGACGGATATCTACGCAGATACGCCATGTTCGATCTTTTTTCGGTACAACTATTAATGGAAAATTATAAGGGCTGTTCGATTTCCTAATGACTCCTTCTAGCATTTTACCTACTTCATTATTTATCTCATTCTGGAGTTTCATAGGGAGTCTGTACGAGGGTACATAGATAATTTTCTGATTGTCCTTTAACCTTATTAGATGTTCTATGACATCCGTCTTTCCTAAGGATCATCCGTAGTGGAAAAAACATCATGATATTCAGTTAAAAGTCCAAAAAATTTCTGCTGAATTTCTTCTTCTTGAATGTCTTTATTGATTTTATTTTTAGTAGATTGCGAAAGGGATTCATTCGTAACTGATTGAGCGTGATTGATTTCAGCGACGGTAAGAATACGATGTTTATAAACTTCTACATCCAAGATATGTTGATTTTTGTGAATAACTAAAGTGGTATTTAAATGATTACAAACTTCAATATTACATTGTTGATGTGAGCCTACTGTATAAATAGCTTGTGTGACGGACAATCCGTTAGTTTTCAAAGTGTCGGAAAGGATTAATATTTCAGATCCCGGTAACGTTTTCTTTATTTGCACTATTAAATTCGAAGGTACTGTACCAACCGTGTTTCACACAATTGTACATAATTCCTTTTGTATATATTATGCTTGTATCTTCGCTCCTCCCTCGCACTAAAAAGAACCTGAATGATCATGTCTCCGGTTTTGCTCTGTATCATTGTCTGTCTCTCGAACATGTCACGTCCTGTTGCCTTGAGGTTTTGTATATAAAGCAGAGTGTTCCTTAATAAAGAACTCAGTCGTTTCCAATCTGCCTTTGAGTTCACACCCTTACTCGGCACCGTCACATTGGTGACCCCGGAAGTCGACTCGCTCCCACTGCCTTCCACCCCCACCTCCCTCACCCCTCCATCGTTGGTACTATGACGGAGACAGACTCTAATGCAGTTGGCGCTGCAGCCGCACCATTGAAACTTTCACCGTTCGCCAGCAGAGAAGCGTTCGCTTGGTTTCAACGCGCTGAAGTCCACTTTCGTATCAGGGGCGTGACTCGCTCAACCACCAAAGCGGATTATGTTCTCGCGGCGATACCCGAGGACACCTTCCCAGAAATATCGGACTGGCTTTGTGAACAAGGAGACACCCCAATAGCGTATGACGCCCTCAAATCATACCTTCTGCAGCAGTACTCGCCGTCGCCAGCCGCCCGTATAGCAAAGCTTTTTCAGCTCTAGCAACAACCGTTGGGGGACCAAAGGGCTTCGCTTGCCCTTAGGGAAATGACCAGTATCGCTCGCCTTCAACCTGCCTCAAACGGCTCTCCTCGCGAGGTGAACCTACTCCGTGCCCTTTGGATACACTGTTTACCTGAACCTGTGCGCGCTGCCATACGCGATGTCGATAGTTTACCCATAAAGGACTTGATGACCAAAGCCGACGCCCTTATGGACAGCCACTTCAAGACCTCCATCAACGCCTCCACCCCTGACGACGAGGATGCCTATTCAACGTCAACCGAAGCTGACATGAATGCCGTAGGACATACACGCCTAGCCCGTGATGTGCTGAAGCGGCGACAAAGCCGCCCACCACCCACCAATCGCTCGCGCCCCAACGAACGACTTCTACAGCCACTTACTACCTCCCATCCGCCGCAGTTTTGCTACTACCACTTCAGATTCGGGGCAACCGCGAAGAACTGTGCCAATGATTGTCAGTGGCCAAAAAACGTGTAAGTAGGCCATCGGTTGTGGCGGTGGCCTCCCATGTTTCTAATCTTTTCTTTTTACAGGATGCAGGAACGGGTGTGCGATTTTTGGTAGACACGGGTGCTTGTCGTTCTCTTTTGCCAAGGAAACTCTTCAAGGCACAACGTAGTCTGTCTACATCTGCCGACGTCCGCTTGGTAGCTGCCAACGGATCTGCGATACCCACCTACGGTTACGAGAGCCTCACATTATCGTTCGGAAACGGTAAATTCAATTGGAAGTTTCTCGTTGCTGACGTCACAATGCCAATCCTCGGTGCGGATTTCCTCTCTCATTTTCACCTTCTGGTCGATGGTGCCCACCGACGATTGGTCAACGCAGACTCGTACTTGTCGACACTCTCTTCAACCCGCCCCCTCTAACCTCGCTCTCCACATCAGTGCACCCACGGATGCCTATGCCCACTTCCTCACGTTGTACCCGGAAGTTTTCCGTCCAGAACTTCGCCAAACGCCCACGGTTCCTGCCAAGCACGGTATTTATCACCATATCAAGACGACGGGACCCCCAGTCTTCGCAAAATTCAGACGTCAGGCACCGGAACGATTGGCAGCCGCCAAACAGACGTTCGCCGAAATAGAGAAAATGGGCCTTTGCCAAAAGGCCTCCAGCCCATGGTCATCACCCTTACACATCGTTCTGAAGAAAGACGGCTCCCTCCGTCCGTGCGGAGATTACAGGCGCCTGAACATGCAAACAGAACCGGATCACTACCCCCTCCCAAACATTGCCGATGTAACCTCCTACCTGCACAAAGCGAAGGTTTTCTCTACGCTCGACCTCCTGAAGGGGTATTATCAGGTGCCTATGAACCCAGAAGACATCCCCAAGACTGCCATCACCACTCCGTTTGGCACATACACCTTCAATTACTCTTGTTTTGGCCTTCGTAATGCTGGGGCAACGTTTCAACATCTCATGGATGGCATCTTAGGGGACCTCCCTTTCTGTGTATGTTATGTGGACGACATACTTGTGTTCTCCTCCTCAAAAGAGGAACACCTCCGTCACCTGCGCATCGTGCTCGACCGCCTGCAACAAAACGGCCTTGTAGTCCGGTACGACAAGTGTACCTTTGGCGCCAACGAAGTGTCGTTCTTAGGGCACCGTATCACTCCTGAAGGAGTCCATCCCCTCCCTGAGAAGGTAGCAGCCGTTGAGAATTTCCCCCCGCCCTCAACCGTCAAAGCTCTGCAGGAATTACTGGGCATGATCAACTATTATCACCGTTTTCTGCCAGCCATTGCCGCCACTCTTGCTCCCCTCTACGCCTCCCTCAAGGGCAAGCTAAAGGACTTGAAGTGGGGTCCCCTTCAAGAAGCAGCCTTCTGCAATGCAAAGAAGGCCCTATCAACTGCTGCGGCTCTCACTTTTCCTATCCCACACGCCCCTCTCCTTCTCTCCACCGATGCCAGCGACGTCGCTATTGGTGCAGTACTCGAGCAGGTGGTCAAAGGCTCGCCCAGCCCATTGGCCTTATTCAGCAGAAAACTGTCCAAGGCAGAATCGGGTTATTCTACCTTCGATCGAGAATTGCTGGCGGTGCACTTGGTTGTCCGTCACTTTCGCCATTTCTTAGAAGGTACGCCCTTCGTCATTCGCACAGACCACATGCCTCTGGTGCACGCCTTCACTCGACAGTCTGACGCCTGGTCCGCCCGTCAACGCCGACATCTCTCCACCGTGGCTGAATACAATTGCACCCTCCAATACGTCCCTGACAAAATGAATCCCGTTGCCGATGCCCTGTCAAGAAACACGTTGGCTGCCGTTCAACTGGGATTGGATTACAACGTCCTGGCTGAAGCCCAACGACAGGATCCAGAATATCAAGCTTGTAGGACATCCTGCACGTCCCTCCGTTGGGAGGATTTTTCCCTCTAAGAATCCAACACCACTCTCCTCTGTGACGTCAGTACTGGTAGACCGCGACCTTGGATTCCTGCTCCCATGCGCCGACAGGTGTTTGATTTAATCCACGGCCTTTCACATCCCTCGTGCCGTTCTACTGCACAGCTGCTGAAGGCAAAGTTCATTTGGCACGGCATATCTAAGGATGCTAAGGATTGGGTCCATGCCTGTACTTCTTGCCAAACTTCCAAAGTACATCGACACACGGATTCAGGAGTGGGCACCTTTCCTCAACCTCAGTGTCGTTTCGCACACATTCACGTCGACGTTGTAGGCCCCCTACCCACATCACAAGGACATCGCTATGTATTTACCGTCATCGACCGCTCCACTCGTTGGCCTGAAGCCATTCCCATGGAAACTGCAACGTCCGCCTCATGTACATCTGCCTTACTCTCTGGATGGATTTCAAGATTCGGTATCCCTGAGCATATTACTTCTGACAGGGGAACCACTTTCACCTCTCAATTGTGGACGTCATTAGCAAATCTCCTGGGCATCACCCTACATCAGACAACGGCCTACAACCTCGCTGCCAATGGAATGGTTGAACGTTTTCATCGCACCCTCAAAGCAGCTTTGATGTCCCGCTGCAAGGATGGCAACTGGTTTACTCAGCTTCCCTGGGTCCTCCTTGGACTAAGGACCACTCCTAAAGACGCCCTCGACGTCTCAGCAGCCGAAATGGTGTATGGCGACCCGTTGGTCGTCCCTGCCGAGTTTTTTCCTTCTACAACCTCCTCCGACGATCTCCAGCGCATACGTCACGTCGTGGGAAAATTTACTCCGTGCCGCCAGACTTACAAGCCCCCAGCGAAGCATCGCATACCAACGGACTTGCACTCTGCAACGCACGTCTTCCTGCGCAACGACACCAGCAAGCCACCACTAACGCCCCCTTACACGGGCCCTTTCTTTGTGATCCGATGCAGTCCGAAAGCATTCCTCCTAAACATTCGGGGCAAAGAAGACTGGGTCTCCATTGATCGTCTAAAACCTGCTTATCTTCTGCCAGATGACCCGCCTACAGTTCGCCTCTCTAGATCAGGGCGCCCCATTTAACATGTACAGTATGTCATTCTTAGGGGGGGAGCCATGTACCAACCGTGTTTCACACAATTGTACATAATTCCTTTTGTATATATTATGCTTGTTTCTTCGCTCCTCCCTCGCACTAAAAAGAACCTGAATGATCATGTCTCCGGTTTTGCTCTGTATCATTGTCTGTCTCTCGAACATGTCACGTCCTGTTGCCTTGAGGTTTTGTATATAAAGCAGAGTGTTCCTTAATAAAGAACTCAGTCATTTCCAATCTGCCTATGAGTTCACACCCTTACTCGGCACCGTCACAGTACGTTCGGCTCGATAGATTGCGTGCAAGATGATATTACGGGTGAACGAAAATTCTGTTGGGTCGCGTATATTATTTCTTTATTAGTGAGACAAGTTATTGGTTCTTCAACGTACGTCACTGTTTTATTTGTCGTCTCCTTTTTACCCAAAACTGATTTTAAGGTATTAGAAGACTTATAGAATTTTCCTTTGATATACACGCCGTGCTTGGCAGGGGCTAAGATAATGTTTTGATTACCCATAGACGGATATCCTATAATTACAGCTGGATACATATCAATGTTTTGTACAACAACAAAGGTATCGGCAAACGTGCGCTTACCGACCTTGAACTGAACATGAGTTACGCCTATTACATTTAATTCATTATTTCCTATACCCGAGAGCCTTACTCCAGACTTCTCTATAGGGAAGTTCGAAAACAACAAATGATGTGTCCTCAAATCCATGATATTACGTGGACTACCAGAGTAAAAAAATAATGTAAAGGATCGGTGTTCTAAATTTACAGCATACAATGTTGGTTGTAACTCATTTTGACTTATTATTGTGTGAATTTGTTGCAAATCTACGGGAGCATGCACTAATTTATTTGATTCGGTCGTGTGTTTCGTAGGAAAATCTATTGCCTCACAATGATCTGATAAAACATTAAGTGGATTATTCAACACTACTGATGTTGATTTAAATGACCTAACATCACTCTCTTCCCCACTGGAGTTAATCATGTGGTATTTGCTTTGCACTGCACATTCTGAAAATTAGTCTGACCTTGCGAGTTCTGGGTAGACGGCCCAGGATCAGAGTTATTCGAAGAACTGCTTGTTTGTTTCTGAACTACATTGACGTTTGGCTGTTTCTTCTTATTGAACTGAGGATTTTTCTTTTTATTTCCATATGGAACTGACTGTGGAATTGACTGTGGATTTGACTGTGTATTTCTAGGATTCTGTTGTGTCTTACGCGAGTAGCACTGACTATATGAATGAGTTGAACTATTATGTAACGAACAGAATCTCGTTCTGCAGTTTGCAATCAAGTGACCTTGATGTTTGCAATTATAACACGTCATTCCCGCGACTTGACTTTCATTAACTACGTTTACTTGTTGTGGCTTTGTTTCATTTTTTTGCAAAAACCTGTGTAAAGAAGGGATCAAGATCAATACACTTAGACATGTGTTTCTTTATCTGTTTAAATACGTCCAATTCTGTACTTGCTGGCGTTAACTTTTTATCAAAACACCGCACTAAAGCTTCAGGCAACATAAGTGTCATGCAAGTTAAATACATTAATCGTAAGAAATCTTTTACGGAGATGTTATCTCTAGTAACCCAAGTGGAATTACCTAAAATATCTTGATACTCATTTAGCCTATCGGCAATCAGAGCTGCTCTCTCAATAACATTAAGCCGAGTCATAGTGGCTTGATTGAGTGTATTTCTTAATGTTAAAACTACATCTAAGGCTTCCTCACCGCCATAGACCGCACGTAGCCTAACTTTGAAATTGTCCCATG
>NC_090761.1:2160995-2168495 GCF_036898095.1 Palaemon carinicauda
AACTAGCCCATAATTATGCAATTATGCATTTTTCCTCTACCATCTTTTCTTTAACACGTTGAGCTGTATATATATATATATATATATATATATATATATATATATATATATATATATATATATATATATATATATATATATATATATATATATATATATATATATATATATATATATATATATATATATATATATATATACAGTATATATATATATATATATATATATATATATATATATATATATATATATATATATATATATATATGCGTGTGTGTGTGTGAGTATATATATATACACACACACATATATATACATACATATATATAAATTTATATATAAATATATTTTTGGGCTCAAGCCATGTCGTCCTAATGGAAGTTCCTAAAGTAGCTTTCTATGGGATATATGTTACTAGAGTGATATTCCCAGAGAATTAAACCTTCAGGTCCCAGAATTCTAACTCCTGGAGCGAATATCCTTAAATTTTCTCTCAAGGATATCGCATAATATCAGAGGACGTATTTTTGACACGCCACATAGCAATCTGCACCCCTAATAGCGTTTACGTTTCGAGGGGGACGTGGCAGAATAGAAGGGGGCCGTATCAAGGTTGCCCCTGATCTCGTACTACTATTGCCCACCACAACAGCGCCATTCCCAAGATGGCGGTCATTCCTAATTTTGTAGCGATTTCGCTTAGTAGCGTTCACTGTTCATCTAACTTTTTGATCGTTTTCCAACTTATTTCTCCTTCGGAAAGTTGAGCATAGGGTCTTTACAATGAGTAAATTTTAGCTCCTGTTTCACAGTGAAATTAAAGTAATTTATTGTGTTTAGAAGCTAAGCCTCATACCGGAGGTGCCAGGGGCACAGTCGTTCATTAGGCATGTGTTATTTATTTAGTAGAACGACTTCCCGGTTTTAAATAACATTAATTAATTAATTAATTATCAAAGCTATTTAGGCAAATTATACTTGTAAAGATATCTATAATGTGAATAATTTCCCTTTCTGTGTCGATCGTATAGTTAGAGTTTCGGTGAGTGAGGTAACTGAGATCTCATCTTGCCTAGGTAACCTAACCTAGGCGTTTTATTATACGTTTTGACATTTCCCCGATTACCCTCGTGTATTGTGATTTCAATTTATGCAGAAATAGTTATCTCTTAGAATTAGATGAAACATTACACGTCTCCAAAAGGGGATTTAAGAGTAATCCCTCTTCCCTCTGAGTGTAGCCTTAGGCTACAACCTTAGTGGGTCGGCCTCGAATTTTTAATTCAGGCATGACTATCCTACGGATTTTTCTGCCCTTCCCCTGTAACCGCAGATGCGGGTTTTTGGGTTTGGTCCAGAATCTCAGAGTATTTAGTCTGTAGTCGGTAACTGACTAGCAAGCTTAATAGAATTCTTTTGCTAGGTTAGGCTGCCGACATAGGAGGCTAGACCTCCCTAGGCCACTCCTGAAGGGTCTGTACGATATGATACCTTCTCCCTGTGGCCTAGCAGACTAGTCCTGTGTTGGTTGACCCTAAGCTGAAGAATAGAATTCTTCTACTGCTTAGGGGATACTGGCACTAGAATCCCGTTTCCTTTCTGTTTAAAGGTGGTGGCGAGGGTGCTACCAACCTTTTTATTGTATTAATCTAACCCTAGGCGAAGGAATAGGATTCTTTAGCCACATGGGATTGTTCTAATACAGGAACGGAGTTTCGGTAGGTAAGGCAGAACAGGCTATGCCCGGCTCCTGCTGTACCTTTTACAGGACCCTCTTTTCCCTTCCCTTCTATCCTTTTATGTTGGCGACTCCCTGCAACCTTACCTTTGCCGGTGGGTTGCCGGGATCAACCAGACTCCCTCTCTTCAGCCGTTGTCCAACTGCCAGTAGCTATTTCAGTGGAAGGCAGCCATGACAACTGCCGGCCGGCAGTCATGACAACTGCCGGCCGGTAGTTATGACAACTGCCGGCCGGCAGTAATGACATCTGCCGGCCGGCAGCCATGACAGCTGCCGGCCGGCAGTCATGGCAGCTGCCAGCCGGCAATCATGATGGATGCTGGCAGGCAGCCAGGGCAGCTGCCTGGCGGCAGTTGGTGGCCATGATGGCTGTGAGTGGGAAGTCCCTTCTGTTACCAAAGGCTCTTCAGTTCTCCCTTGGACTGCTAGCAACAGCGTCTGTTGCCGGGGTACTGCACCAATCAGTGCCGGCCTGGCACTGATTGGTGCTGACTGAACCGGCAGCACGCCGACTGTACTGATACTGCCGGCCGGCAGGGTTTAGAAAGGACCTTGCTGGCGACAGTACTGTAGCTGGATAGATCCTTGAATGTTACATTCTCCCCTTCCATTTGAACCTTCTTTCTGGAGAAAGGTAGTAAAATAAGATTTTTACATCCATATTTACTGTATATATACACAGTATTAGGTAGCCTTTTCTCTATGCTATCTCTCTCTCTTTTAGCTAGCAGGCTGGATGTGCCGGCAAAAGCTAGCTATGGCGACGACGTGCCGGCTGAACTATAGTATATGTTTATACAGGCGGTTAGTATATTTGCAGTATAGGACTTACTGCAAATAAAAAGCTGCTGTATATATTATACTAGTAGTGTTTTCCAATATATTTTGAGTATCCTACCCAAGTATTTGTGGAACCTAATCTCATATTGAAAGAATTTAATTTCTTCAAGATTCTGATTAGAACTTAGTCCTCAGATTACCCTGCAATATTAAAATTTTTAAGGACTGGAGATTACACTCCTAACCCTTAAAGGGCAGAGACCTTATCCTTGAGTCTCCATGATCAGGAAACTCTATGATTTGATATTGTAACGGAGGTCACAGCAAATAGGTTGGGTGGGATACACGAATATATGTCTTTAATTTTCCCCAGTCCAGTTGGCATCATGCCAGCTGGACCGTGCAGTCAGATGCTTGCCATAAAGGCAGCACATTGGCTGGATCACACTATATATAACTATACAGTAGCCAGTAATTTGCAATATAGTGCATACTGCATATAGAAAACTACAGTACGATTATACAGTAGTTATTTCTAACATATCTTGGGTACCCTTGTGCGAGCTTATGGTGGTGCAGCTCTTATATTGAAGGAGTAGTGTTTCTTCATTAAGCTGATTGAGAAATCAGTCATCCTTACCCCACAGTGTTTAGTATAAAAGGGAGAGTGATTATACACTTCTCTACCCCTAGGGGTGAGAGACCCCCTTTTTAGTTGGAGTTCCTTTGATAAGGGAATCTCCTCACACTTAATACTAAAGGGAGGCAACAGCATTTGTTTGCAGAGGATACACAAGTATGTGTCTTCTACTATCCCTTGATAGCTTGCTATCATAAGCTATTCTGTTAAGACACGACTTTTTGATATGTTGGTTATCAGTGAGATGATCAATTGTATACTCATTCTGTTTTCCTTTCTTTACAGGAGGAACACCAGATGTCATGTGTTGCAGTCTTCTGCAAAACTAGGAGTAAGTGTTCTTACGGACATAATGCATGCAGGTTTCATGCCCCCTGCAATATTATTTCCGAAACCTTGCATTATTGGAAGCCGCAGGCTTGCAAAGTATGTCGGACCTTATTGTCCGCGGGTTTCAAGAATCCCAAGTCGGTAGAGACTAGGGATGCAGCTCGTTTCAAGCTACGCAACTGGGTGAGAGGATTTCAGAAAATCTCTCCGGGACCATACCTGCCTAATCACAAGATGCGTAGGAAACTATTTCCAACAGCAATTAAGGAAATAGTGGTACCCCAGACACGAGGTACATCTCCCGACGGCCAGATAACCTTTGGGAAGGAGCGCAGAAAGCACCCACGGGAAGAAGAGGAGAATGTCGGGTTGGAATTGTCTCCGTCTGTTCCAGCTCTAGAGCCAACGACATCGATATCTCCGCCTTCTATCCCTCTATTAGATGGAATGGACCAGTTACGGGCCCAAGTGAAGAATCTTATAGAAAACTTGTGCAAACAGAGCGAAAAGCAGGAGGCGAAATCCAAGGTAGAGCCTTGTAAAGCTCCACTTGTCGCTCCTCAGGGGTCATACAAACGACCCATAGATCAAGACCTTCCGACAAGCTCCAAAACCAATCCCTGGAGGTTTGCGGAGCTGATGCTGATTTTAAACGGCAAACTTTACATATCGGAGAAGATAGGTGCTGTTCCTTTGGACAAAATCCAGTTTTGGCCAAGCTTTGACGCTTTTCCTAACTGTTTTGTTAGACTGAAGGATGAACCAAGGTTAAGAAAAGGAACGGAATCAAAGGAGGTTATGATTCTCGACCATGATAAAGCACAGGCTATCTTATCAAGTAGCATAGAAAAGGCAGGTTACTAGAGTCGAAGGTATTCACACCAGGTAACAGGCACTATTCCTTTCTTGCTCCTGCTTCAATTTCATTCCCCTTTACAGAGAAAGCATTTAAATATGTCACCGAGGCAGTGGAGGCAGGTAAACCATGCCCTACACTCAAGGAGTGCGAGCCTCTGTCACTAGCCTTTCCCAGACAGGAGAAGAACTGGAAGGAAGCCCATTTAACCTTTTCAGTAGGAAGACTTGAGGCGGATGTCGCCAGTCGACAATTTAAAGAAAATCTCCCTAAATTATCCGAGTTTCTCTTACATGATGAACAAGAGACAAAGGAGAGACTTGCAGCCTCCCTATCTCTACAAAACTAGAGTTCTGTTCAGCTCATCAAGATACCCCAGACATGCTCAACGTCTTAGCTAAAATACATATGGCTACCTTGGTAAAAGACCTTTATGCCTTTATATAGGCTAGAAGATCATGTAGGGAGTTTGTGTTCACTAAAGCGACAGCGAAACACGAAACAAGGAAACTAATATCTTCCAACATCTGGGGTAAAGACCTCTTTTCAGAGGAGGCAGTCAGAAAAGTGATTAAGAACGCCACCACGGAGAAAGTAGGACTTCTCCAAAAGTGGGGCATCCTTTCAAAAAGAGTCTTCCACAGTTGTGGGTCCCCAACCTAAGAGGAAGACAGAAAGGTCTGGAAATTCATTACGAGCTGTTCAACGACATCCCACAATTGTAGTGACTGCGCTGCCCCAGGCAGGTGGTCGAAAATATAATCCTACTGATCACTCGAAGCATATAAATGCTTCTGGTAGGAGGGAGGTTCCTTTAGGATCGCTGGACCTTCGATCCTTGGGTCCATATCCTAATCAAGATGGGACTAAGATGGGAGGTGGAGATGTCTCTACTGCCATTTCCTCAACTCCTCCTATAATCCAAAACCCTCCTGGAGGAGTTTACCTGAGAGCTCTAAAGCATACAGGGGGTAAGGAAACTATAGTCCACCGAATTCCAGGGAAGGCCGTTGTGTTTCTACGAGAAGGACTCAAGAAAAAATTCAGTCATTCTGGACTTGTCGCCACTCAAAAAGTCCAAATAACACAACAAGTTCAGAATGTTCATCCTTCTGAACATAAGGACCCTGTTGCAAAAAAGGGTGTTCGTAGTCTTGCCAGACCTGAAAGTCGTCTATTGGGAACTTCCAGTGAATCACCCTCTACCCTCCTATCTAGGATTCAAGTTACACAATGTAACGTATTTCCTAGGAAAGATACTTGTCAGACTAGACACAGTCCTAGATATCTTCATAAAACTGGCAGACCCAGTCACGCAATAATTAAGCCTAGGAAAGGTTCAGGCAACAATGTTCCTGGACAAGAAGCTGGGGTGGGCAGCACCCAAGGTGGCTGGTCTATGAACATCCAAGAAAATAATCCGGTCCCCGGGACATCGCGGATGCAAGATAAGCTTCAAGAAGTCTCGATTCTCTCCAGCTCAAGGGTTTCAATGGCAAAAAAGCCATTGAAGCCTGTGGTCACACCAACTCTCCTTTCCTTTGGGAATATAAAAGGAGATGGCAAGGTCAGTCAAGAGACTGGTAATCAGTCAAATTCCCAAAACGAGAACAGGGAGGAGCTCTATCTCTCCAGTTTGCAATAGAGACAGACCCAGTGCTAAGAGCACTGCTGCAATATGCGTTGAGAGTCTGGAGAAAACAAGCATCAAACACTCGAAGAGATCTAAATAGACCGATATCAGTCCTTCCTTAATCGGAAGCGATAACGAGACGCTGCAATCGACAATGCTAGAGAACGTCTCATACAGTCTAGGTGTAGTTAACCATCCCTTACCTAAAGGGATGGCACCTGTCAGCAGTTCATATTCAACCGGTCTGCAATGTGACAGTGGATGCTCTACTCGGGCTCAAGCCGATAGAGTTAGAATGGTCCACGGACGCAGACCTATTCTCTCCCAGATGGGAACAAGTCCCTGAACTGCAGTCCGACCTCTTCTTTACGAGCGTCGTCAAGGAACTACCTCGATACATAGCCCCATACGAGGATCCTCTAATAAAAATGACAGACATCATGTCTTTGAAATGGAAGGGATAGACTTAGGATTTCCAGTTCATCCCATCCAATCACCTGCTTAGAGTCCTCAACATGCTTAGATCCTTCCAGGGAGGAGTAGCTCTGTTGGCTCCCAGGTAGCCCAAGAGCAATCTGTCCTCTTTGAGGAAGGAATGGAGGCTGAGGCTGTCCCTACTTCTGATCCCATGACTACTTCAGAAGGTTCAGAGATTAATTGCCTGCGATTTATCTCAGAGAACCCGAACCCTTCAAGTCTAAGTCAGCTAGAAGACAATGAGTCATCATGGAAAAAGTGGGTTGTTTTCGTAAAAGCAAAAGGACCGAAAGAGATTCTAATGAACTTCTGTCTGTCCTTCTTTATCCATCTTCATAACCAAGGTTTGGCGACCAACACGATAACTACGTGCAAGTCGGCCTTGAATAGACCTCTTCTATATGTCTTTCAAGTGGACTTGGCGAATGAGATCTTTGATAAGATCCCGAAGGCATGTGCAAGGCTTAGTTTAAAGTTAGTGAAATAGTGGCCCTATCTAGGGATGAGGGCCACATTCAGTTCGCAGAAGCAGGAGAACTGAATCTCTTCTGTGATCCAACCTTTCTCGCTAAAAATGAGCTACCAACTAAAAGGTGGGGTCCCTGGAGAATCTGCCCTCTGAAGGAAGATGTCTCTCTATGTCCGGTAGTGTCTAAAGGTCTATCTTCGTAGAACTTCAGACTTCAGGGGATGACAGCTCTTTAAAGGAGAAACCTCTGGATCAAACTTATCCCTAAAACAACTGAGGGTGAAGTTCACCTACTTTATTCGTAGAGCGGATCCTGACAGTACTCCCGCAGGCCATGATCCGATAAAGATTGCTTCATCACTGAACTTCTTTCAGTATATGGACTTTGAGCGTCTTCGTTCATACACCGGATGGAAATCATCCAAAGTGTTTTACAAACACTATGCGAAACAGGTTCATGAACTGAAACACTATGTAGTGGCGGCAGGTAGTGTATTAAAACCTGCCCCCTAATTACTGTCATAAACAGTTAATTACTTGGGACTTCGAATGTCCTGGCTCATATAATGGATGA
>NC_090761.1:2173495-2215995 GCF_036898095.1 Palaemon carinicauda
CAGCCCAATCCACTGAGCGAGAGGAGACTGCCTGACTTTACGGCTGGCTCGGCGCGCGTCTTGACCAATCAGGATTCAGAATTCCTTCTTACCTCTCAACCTGGGAGGCAGAGCCAAGCTCGTCGTACATCTGCCATCCGAGCCTATAACCTCCGATCGACCAATCAAAATTCAAGGCCCCTCTCTACGAACCAGAGTCGGGATATATAAGGACCCAGATCCAGCCAGAGCCTACTACGGGCCAACCAAGGGAAAGGCCCGTGCCAACAACAAGTGTTGGCTTTAATACCCCAAGAAGAAACAAGAAGAAAGAAGCCAGAGCCTCACTTCTCGCCTGAAGACGGAGCAAGCAGTTCCGAAACGCGTCGCACTCCACTCCTGACTTTACCTGTTGTAATTTTCGAGTATTACTTGTACTTGTATTAATTACATCCAGCCTTAACCTGATTTGTATCTTTCACCCACCTGATGACCTTCGCCACCTTGCTAGCTGAATGTAGCAACCCTGAAAAGAGAATTGTCCGTAGAATCGAGAAATTGGACAAGAAATTGAATTCTGCCGATGCATCCATAGTACTCAACTCCACCTATTATTATTATTATTATTATTATTATTATTATTACTATTATTATTATTATAATTATTATTATTATTCTTATTATTATTATTATTATTGTTATTGTTATTGTTATTGTTGTTATTATTATTATTATTATTATTATTATTATTATTATTATTATTATTATTATTCAAAGATTTGAGAGACCATTCACATTTTAACATGAGATTCAAATCGTGTTTGTTTCTTTGAAAGTCAAATCTCAAGAAGACTTAATCATAGGGAGAAAATAGTGACCTACCGTATGTTAACCCCAACCCATTGACATGAAATATAGAAAACTTAAATTACCGTTGAGTGAAACAATTGTGAATATCATCCTAGATCATTTAATATTGAAAAATACCATGTTTTCAAGCCTACTGAAGTAGATTTTAATGCTTATAAAAGAAAATGAGACATATTTTCAAAGATTTCATTCTTTATAAGCCAAAGTGATATATGTTCAACATTTTATTGTTGTTTTTTTTTAAGATGGCCACCAGATTGTCTGTTTTTCATTTAATAAACTTTTCACCACAATGTTCAAACTATGTCACTGGTCCTCAAGCTGGTACCACACGTGCATAGCTGCAGAGTGATAGGTAGGGTGCCAAGGACTATTATTTAATACAATAACATTAGAGTTCTTGAAAAAGAGGAAATAAAAACCTCCATTTGCAGCTTCCTTTCTTACAGGAACCCTTTGTCAGTTCTTGAAAGCTTGCTATGATATGGGTTAGTATTGGCCTACATATCTGCCATGTCTCACCTTTCTGTATCCAACATCAGGTAAAGAGATCTATTCTTGCTTCGTCCACACTAGCATCTGTGTTTGATCTGTCGTACATGAGAATAATGACTCGTTCCTGCCACTGCAGGTCAAGATCATGAATCAATGTTGGCTTTTGGTTGAGATTGGTGAAAGTTTCAGAAACATCATCATATATGTTCCAAGTCTGTTATACAGATTTCTTTCCTATCCTACAGAAAGGAAACAGCATCACATCTAGTAAATACATTAAAGTATAGGTCCTCTCTAGCTTTCTAAAGGCATATTGTAAAAACTTCCCAATGGATGGGAATCCATAGAACTTGCCTCATTGGCCATAGGCAATCCACATTTTCTCATGACCTATTTCCTGTAAGGATGGTTACACAGATATTGCTATGACTAGCATGTCCGTAATATTGCCCTTAATGATAATAGACTGTCTCCCATCAATCGTGTCATCCATTGTGTGTCAACTTTCACGTGACAACAAGGGGAACTACATCTAGAAACTTCATTGTTTTGCTATGGCATATTCTTTGTGACGATGACTGTGCACAAATTGTCTTTTCTGCTTCATGTATGTCTGCAAGAAAGTGAAACAGCCCAGTCCTGTTGCTTGCATCACGAAGGAAGCTTTGCCAATTACCTGGTGTCTTTCTTGTTACTGACAATCTTCTCAGATTTAAGACTTGACTTCTTGTACACACCAAAGACTTTGGGTACCCGCTTGTCCCTGGTGCTATAATATGCCACTACTGGGATGACGTCTTCTTTTTCATTGATTTATCATTATAATATATTATCTGGCATCGTAACAGCAATGTCATTGAGGCCAACATCTTCTTTAGCATAGGCTTAAAGTCTTTGAAGTATATGAAGGTAAGGCTTTGATAAGTTGTGATTCATCAATTGCGATTGAATCTGCCTTTAGTTCTCTGTCTGGGATGTTCATTTGTGCTTCTATAATTTCAACAAGCAAGGATTTCTAACATGTATGAAGCTTGTCACTGGGACTGAGAAATGCAGGGCGTGACTGATTCTAGTACTTGAAGACTTCTTGTATGTCACACTACCTGTTCTGGCAGGAGATGAACAGTTATGGCAATAAGTGACAAGTGTCTTTGAGGAATTTCTCCTCAGAAATGATCTCAGCCTGATCTTTTATGAAGAAAGAAAAGGGGGATCTCTTCAATTGAATGGCAGGCAGCAGAACATCTCGTCTTTTTGGGATGAGCTTGCAGCTTGGTAATATAAAAAAGCAACTGGTTCTTGAGTCAAGTAGAATGAACATAGGACAATTCACCACCAAACTGTTCCAAACTCAGATTGTGAAATATTGTCAAGTCAGCAATCTTGAAAATGAGTGGATCTTTACAATCAATGGAATTTTTTCCTATCATAAATGTAGGTTACTAAATTGGAGAAAGGAATTGTGATATGTTTCCTTTCATTTTCTGAAATGTCTGGTAAAAAAAACGCCTTTGTTATTCGACCGTATAACAAGGAACAGAGCCCGTGTAAGGGGGTTGTTAGAGGTGGCTTGCTGTTGTCGTTGAGCAGAAATATATGATATGCCTTATGCATATCTATTGGTATGTCTTGCTTTGCTGGAGGCTTGCATGTCCGGTAGCATGGAGTAAAGTTTCCCACAACATGACGTAGATGCAGGAGATCGTCAGAGGAGGTTGTCAACGAAAAAAAAAAAAATCGGCAGGGACAACCAACGAGTCGCTATACACCCTTTCAGCTACTGAGACATTCAGTGTGTCCTTAAGAGTAATCCTTAGCCCCAGGAGGACCCAGGAAAGCTGAGTAAATCAGTTGGAGTCCTTGCAGTGGACATCAAAGCTGTTTTGAGAATCTGGTGAAAATGTTAAATCATTCCATTGGCAGCAGTATTGTATGCAATTGTAGGCTGATTCCCATGATATTCGCTAATAATGTCCAAAGTTGAGAGGTGAAAGTAGTACCTTTGTTGGAAGTAACATGCTCAGGGATATGAAATTTTTCTATCCATCCTGAGAGGCGAATGTTGCAGTTTCTAAGAGAATGGCTTCACGTCAATGAGTGGAGTGGTTGATGGTGGTTTTATGGTAGTAGGTTGGCCAGGGCACCAGTCGCCCGTTGAGATACTACCACTAGAGAGGTATTGGATCCTTTGACTGGCCAGACAGTAATGTATTGGATCCCTCTCTCTAGTCACGGCTTATTTTTTCTTTGCCTACACTTACACAGAATAGTCTGGCCTATTCTTTACATATTCTCGTCTTTCCTCATACATCTGACAACAATGAGATACTTAACACTTCTTCACCCAAGGGGTTAATTACTGTACTGCAATTTGTTCAGTGTACTTTCCTCTTGGTAAGGGTAGAAGAGACTCTTTAGCTATGGTAAGCAGCTCTTCTAGGAGAAGGACACTCCAAAATTAAACCATTGTTCTCTAGTCTTGGGTAGTGCCATAGCCTCTGTACCATGGTCTTCCAGTGTCTTGGGTTAGAGTTCTATTGCTTGAGGGTACACTCGGGCACACTATTCTATCTTATTTTTTTCTTCTTCTTGTTTTTTTGAAATGGTGTGTTGGCCAGGCTTAATAGAGGGGCCATGGATGCCTGGTGGTTTATCAAAAGGTTGTCTTTTCCTTTTTCTGATTTTTTCTTCTCAAAACCATCCTTACTGTCCTCCCTTCAGTTGAAGTGGCTATCCTGGAGGGTATTTAGCCTTGCATGGTGTATCGCTCCTCCATGTTGACCAGTTTTTCCGACTTTTTACTATAGTCTATGGGTATCATCAATCACTTTTTTTATTATTCTCTACATATTGTTTTTGTTATAATTCTTGTTAATCTAGTTTTTAAATATGATGTCTCTTTTTTATTTCTATTAATTCTTATGCTGTCTGGAGACATTGAGCGAAATCCGGGACCAGTACGTCCTAGATTTCGTCAATGTCGTCATCTGTATTGCAATATTCGTGGTCTTCATGCAAATATCCAAGACCTTACAGTTGCGTCCAGACAGTATGATATTCTTTTGTGCTCAGAAACTTTGGTTTCTAATATGAGGGACTCATCTGAGCTCCTAATAACTGGTTTTAAGAAGCCAATAATGCTGAAACGTGATGCCATTCCTAGGGCCAGGGGAATGGCGGTGTATATTAGGACCAAGTACCCTGCTTCTCATAAGTCCTGCTATCAATGTGGATGTCATGAGATTCAGGTAATAAAAGTTTGTGGCAGGCATAACAACTTTTATTTATGTTTGATCTACCGGAATCCAGACATGGATGATTCTATCTTCGATTGTCTTCTTACCATTATGGCTAAGATACAGGAAGATGATAGAAAGGCTTCTTTTGTCTTTGTTGGTGATTTTAATGCTCACCATAGGGAGTGGTTAAGTTCTATCTCTCCTACCGATCGCCATGGTTTAAGAGCTTTAGACTTTGCCTCGGAATCAGGCTGTGAGCAAATCATAAAGGAAGCTACTCACAGGTCTGGTAATTGCTTGGACCTCGTATACACTGACTCCCCTGGCGTTATAACTAGTAAGGTTGGTTCTCCAGTCGGGACTTCTGATCATGCCTTGATTTCATTATTAGTGAAGACTGAGCAGCCTGTCCCTCATATATCATATTCCTGTAAAATTTATATGAAATCCTGAGCAGACTGGAATGGGATTTTGCATGATCTTTTGTGCTTGAATTGGTCACAATTATATAATAGTGTAGATCCTGTTGTCCCTTTGAATGAGAATCTAGTCAACATAATTGATAGGCGTATCCCTTCTCGTGTGCTAAGGTACCGAATGAAGGACAAACCGTGGTTCAATGATGATTGTAGACGTGCTTATTTGGAGAAGCAGGAGGCCTATCACCTTTGGAAGGGTAACAGATCAGATCTGACTTGGAACAACTATACTCAGCTTCGAGCTTTTGCTCAGAGAGTTTATGCCTCAACTGAAAAAGAGTACAATTTAATCATAAAAGAAACCCTCTCTGGTACAACTCAGGAACATAAATGGTGGTCTACCCTTAAATCTGCACTCTTTGGTGTAGATGCAACAGTTCCTCCTTTACTTAAACCAGATGGCTCAGTCACTCACTGTCCAAAGGAAAAGGCAACCCTTTTGGCTGATGTTTTTGACAGTAAACAGAGTAATGAAAAACTTGAACTTCCTCATTCCTGTTTTCCTGAGGCTAAACTAACTAGTTTAGCTTTTCGATCTCGTGAGATTAAAGCTCTGTTGATGGACCTTGATGCTTATGGAGGTGTAGACCCAAATGGTATTTTTCCTTTGTTTTTTATAAAGACAGCAGATTTCTTAGCTCCAAAGTTATCTGTTATTTTGCGCAAGTTAGCAAGAAGAGGAGCTTTTAGCACTTGTTGGAGAATTGGTAATGTTACTCCTCTATGTAAATGTGTTTGTAGTAGCTCAAGTCCCACTGATTACCGCCCAATTTCCATTACTCCCATATTATCTAAAGTTTTTGAACGTCTTCTGGCAAAACGTCTTAATAGGTTTGCTGAAGGTAATCATCTATTCGCTAGTTTGCAATTTGTGATGCCCTTCTTACAATCTCCAATGCAGTACAGAAATCCCTTGATTGTGGTCAGGAAGTTCGTATGATTGGCCTTGATTTTAGTGCTGCCTTTGACCGTGTTAATCATGAGGCCCTTGTTTTCAAACTGAAACAGTTGGGAGTGGGTGGGTTGTTTCTTAGCATTATTATTGATTTTTTAAGTAGTAGATCTCAAAGAGTTGTTGTTGATGGGCACCATAGTGAGTATAGGAATGTGATATCCGGTGTTCCACAGGGTAGTGTTCTTGGCCCATTACTTTTCATACTATATACACATGACATGTGGTTTGGCCTAGAAAATAAGCTTGTTGCATATGCAGATGATGCTACTCTCTTTGCATCAATTCCATCCCCTGAATGTAGATCTGGGGTTGGTGAATCCCTTAATAGAGATTTAGCTAAAATTAGTGCACGGTGCAAATTATGGGGTATGAAGTTGAATTCTAACAAAACTCAAAGTATGATTGTAAGTAGGTCAAGGACGGTGGCTCCTCAACATCCGGATCTCAGTATTGATAATGTTTCTTTAAATTGGTATGACTCTTTCAAAATTTTATGTGTGATTCTCGACAGCAAATTTACTTTTGAGAAACATATAAGGTCTGTGTCTTCTTCAATTGCACAAAAAATTGGCTTATTGAGAAAGTCTTTTAAGATATTCGGTGATCAATCTATTCTGAAGAAGTGTTTTAATTCTTTTATTCTACGTTGTTTTGAGTATTGTTCTCTTGTCTGGTCTTCAGCTGCTGATTCTCAACTTAATTTGTTGGACAGAAACTTACGGTCTATTAAATTTCTTATTCCTGATCTAGATATTAATCTCTGGCACCGTCGTTCAATTAGTTCATTATGCATGTTGCATAAGATATTTCATAACTCTGACCATCCTTTACATTCAGATCTCCCTGGACAATTCTATCCTGTTCGTAATACTAGGCAGGCAGTTAATTCTAATAGCCAGGCCTTCTCCATCATAGGACTCAATACTACGCAGTACTCTAGAAGTTTTATTCCAGCTGTTACCAAGTTGTGGAATGATCTTCCTAATCGGGTTGTTGAATCAGTAGAACTTCAAAAGTTCAAAGTTGGAGCAATTGCTTTTTTGTTGACCAGGCGGACATGAGTCTTTTTATAGTTTATATATGACATATTGGTTTTTGACGTTGTTAATAGTTTATATATGACATATCTCTTTTGACATTACTTTTTTTAGAATGATTTATTGTTAATTTGTTCTCTTCAGTTATTTATTTCCTTATTTCCTTTCCTCACTGGGCTATTTTTCCCTATTGGAGCCCCTGGGCTTATAGCATCTTGCTTTTCCAATTAGGGTTGTGGCTTGGATAGTAATAATAATAATAATAACAGGTAACGGTGTCCTTGTGATGTGGGTAGGGGACATACAATATCAACGATAATTAGGGCAAAAACACCACTGAGGTAGAGGAAAGGTTTCCACTCCTGAATCCATGTACCGATGTACTTTTGAGGTTTGGCATGAAGTACAGATGAAGACCCAACCTTAGCATCCATGCCAAATTAATTTTTTTCTTAAGTAGCTGTGCAGTATAATAGCATGAGGGATGTGAAAGGCCATGAATGAAACAAAACACTGGTTGGGGCATGGGAGAAGGTATCTACGGTCTAGGTCTACCAGTACTGACATAGCAGAAGGGGGTGGCGCTTGAGTCATACTAAATGCTTGTCACTCTGGATCTTTTCATTAAGCTTCAAGGCATTGTAATGCAATCCCAGGCGAATTGCAGCCAATTTGTTTTATTGACAGGGCATCAGCACCAGGATTAATTTTCCTAGGGACGTGTTGAAGGGGACAATTGTATTCAACTATGATGGAGAGACGCTGACGGGGTGACCAGGCATCGGAATGTCAACTGAAAGGAGAGCATCAGAGGCATGTGGTCCATGCGAATGACGAAGTATATATCTTCCAAAAAGTAGAGAAAGTGACTGACAGTCAAGTGCACTGATAGTAAGGCAGAGTAGTTGTCAACGGGCGGGACGAGCGTTGACCATCGGCTTGAGTACTGCTTATGGAGCGACGTCACTGGCATCGGTGAAGAGGAGAGGTGTATGTGGCGCGAGAAAAATGAGAGCAGCAGTGGTTTATAGGGCATTCTTTGTATTGCAGAAGGTCACTTCTTGGAGGGAACTCCACTTCAGGTCTTTTGGCTTTCCCTTGAGGGAGAGGTATGGGTTGACAAGAGTGACAGCGATGGCTGGCAGGAAATGGTGATAATAGTTGTTCATACTCAAGAAATCTTGTGTTGCTTTGACAGTTGAAAGAATGGGGAAGTTCTGAACGGCTGTACCTTCTCAGGGAGGGGGTGGAATCCTTCAAGACTGATGTGGTGCCCTAGGAACAATACTTCATTGGCAATGAAGGTACACTTATCGTACCGGATTACATGGCCGTTTTGTAGTAGGCGGTCGAGCATAATGCATAGACTATGCAAGTGCACCACTTTGGAGGAAGAGAACACAAATATGCCGTCCACGTAACCTACACAGATACTATTCATGATACGTAGAAAAGTGGCCTCAGCATTATGAAGGCCAAAAAAGGAGTAATTGAAAGTATATGTACCGAAGGTGGTGGTGATGTTGTTCTTGGGGATATCTTCTGGGTTCATGGGCATCTGATAAAACTCCTTCAGGAACTTGAGCATAGAGAAAACCTTTGCTTTGCGCAAGTAAATCACATTGGTATGTTTGGGAGGGGGTAGTGATCCACATCTGTCTGCATGTTCAGGCGCCTGTAATCACCACACGGAGGCATAAAACCATCTTTCTTCAAGACGACGTGTAAGGCCCATTTCCTCAATTTCGCCGAACGTATATTTAGCAACCTCCAAATGACTTGGTGCAAGGCATTTGAATCTGGCGAACACGGGGATGCCCCGTCGTCTTGATATGGTGATAAATACCGTGTTTAGCAGAAAACGCGGTTGGTCGACGAAGTTCTGGACGGGAAACTTCCAGGTCTGATGTGAGGAGGTGGGCTTAGGCCTCTTTAGAAGCGCTTATGTGAAGAGTGAGGTTGAAGGGGCCGAGTTGGAGAGGTTTCGAGGAGTACGAATTCGAGTCGCCTAACTGATGCTGAGTGACATCAATAACAAGTTAAAAATGTGAGAGACAGTCCCCACCAAGGATTAGCAATATTATGTCAGTCACAAGAAAATTCCAATTGTATTTGGCACTTCCAAATGATAATGGGAGGGTTTTGTATCCATGGCATGGTTTTGCAGATCCATTGATAGCTACCAGGCAGATGTGGTAAACTTAGGCAGACTACGTTGTGTCCTGGAGTGTGGCCTTGGCAGGAGAGAATGGCATGCACCTTTGTCTACCAAAAATCACATGCCCGTACCTGCATCTTGTAAAAAAGAGAAGATTAGAGACAGGGGAGGCTACCGCCACAAGCCATGGCCTATTTATAAGTATTTCGGCCACTGGTAAACATCCACACATTTCTTTGCAGCAGCCCTGAATCTGAAGTTGGAGTAACTTAACTGTGACCGATGGACATCAGGAAGTGGCTGATGAGGTCGTTGGTTGCGGCGTAAATGAGTGGTGGAAGGTGGGAGGTTTTGTCACCACTCCAGCATGTGACGGGGTGGGGGTCTATGTTCTACCGCATTCACGTTGGCTTTGGTCGATGTTGAACAGTTTTCCACTTCGTCAGGAATGGAGGCGTTGATGGAGGACTTGAAGGTGGTGAAGTAGCTGTTCATAAAGACGTCGACTTTGGTCATCAGGTCTTTCATGGGCCAAATATCAATATCTTGGATGGCAGCGCGTACAGGTTTTGGTATGTCCTATACCCAAATGGTATGAAGTAGATTCACTTCACGAGGAGAGCAGTCTGCGTCAGGTTGAAGGCGAGCGATACTGGTCATTTGCCTAACGGCGAGTGAAGCCTTTTGGTTCCCCAATGGTTCTTGGAAGAGCTGAAAAAGGTTTGCTATAGGGGCGGCTGGCGATGGTAAGTACTGCTCCAGGATGGATGATTTAAGGGTGTTGTACTTTATTGGGATGTCCTCTTGCTCACACAGCTAATTGGAGATTTCTGGGAAAGTGACCATGGGGATCGCCGCTAGAGCATAATCTGCTATGGTACTTGACTGAGTCATACCTTTGATGTGAAACTGGACTTCAGCATGCTGGAACCAGGTGAATACTTCTCTGCTGGCGAAGGACGGTAGTTTCAGGGATGTGACGTTGATAGTAGAGCCAGTGTCTAAGGCCTGCTTCATCAAATAGTAAGAGACAGCAGTGAGGAGGAAGGCGGGAGGGAGCTGAACACTGCTGTGGTCATCAAATGTGCAAGACAACAATTAGGTAATAACTGAGAGGCGAGTTGAATGCAATTAAATTTATTTTTATGTATCATGAGATTATATACAACCCATTCAAGTACTTATTCACTTGAGTTTTGGTGCTTGATGTACTTAGTCATATGCAGAAACATGTTTTGTGGTTCCTTTACTTAGTTTAGCCCACGAGCCTACGGAGTTTGCCATGGATCTGCTTTAAGAAAATTAATGAGAATCCTGAAATATATGAATCAGTTTAGTTTATGAACAGTAAATCCCTGAGGAAATTGTGTCAGTGTACTCTATAAACATTAAAATCTACCTCATTAGGCTTGAATACAAAGGTATCCATATCCAGATCATGGAACTCGAACAACTACAAATACTTCCAAGCAAAATAACATCTTGGCTTTTCAATTTGTACGTGTGCTTGTAGTTATATGTGTAGGAACTGACCGAAGCTAAATAAAATATAATACATAGATAGGTTCTAAAAGATTTCACAGCCAACTATATTTTTTTGGCGAACGTGTAGAATCTACAATGTCAGCAAATACTATAGTGACATATCTTGCTTTCTCTTTAATGTGAATGTATCCGAGCGCAATTAAAAATTATGATATATTAAAGTAAAATGATGACAAAACTATTACATAGGTGATATTCAACGTTAAAAAAAAAAAAAAAACTTAAGAAACCGGACTCACAATGAAAATCGCACCATCATACACTTTCATTGGAAAAATATTATAATATCTTTTTGTTCATTAAATGATGACGTCGTTTCCCTAGGGTATAAGTCCAAATGAACGATGAACTTTTATTTACTTTAAAATTTACTTTTTTGTTTAATTTAAAATAACAGCGTGATAATCAGAGCACAAACTTTGGAGGTTATTCAGAAAAAGTTACAAAATCAAGTCGGTTTTCTTTATTAAAGTTTATTTCTTCACAATAGAGAGAAGATATTATTCGCTTTAACTCTGCCAAAATATTAATTTATTCAATAATCACTTGTCTTATCAGCCTAATCAATTCTCATTTTTAAAATGTTAACCAATATGCTTCATGTTTCATTATATGTAATAATATATACAGTTATACGGACAAGCCATGGATATGGTTAGACCTGTTTCTTGCTATGAGTCCGACGGCAGCAATTAGACGAAAATGATAAGTCCAGTCAAGTGGATTGATAAAAGATATACAAATATAATATATACATAATGCATACAAACACATACACAAATACACACACACGCACACACACACACACACACACACACATATATATATATATATATATATATATATACATATATATACATATATATATATATATATATATATATATATATATATATATATATATATATATATATATATATATATATATATATATATATATATATATATATATATATATATATATATTTATATATATATATATATATATATATATATATATATATATATATATATATATATATATATATATATATATACATATATATATATATATATATATATATATATATATATATATATATATATATATATATATATATATATATATATATATATATATATATATATATATATATATATATATATATATATATATATATATATATATATATATTTATATATACAGTATATATGTGTGTATGCATAATGTATGTATATATGTATATTTTGTAACAATCCACTTGACTTGGCCTACATATGGCTATCCTAGTTAAGTCAATACAGCAAGGATCTGCGAAGAATCTAAACTTTGTTTAAAATATTACCAGATCTCAATATATGTGATATCAAAAGTGTTAGGTTGAAAACTGCAAAGATTGAGGGCAGAACATATATATATATATATATATATATATATATATATATATATATATATATATATATATATATATATACATATATATATATATATATATATATATACATATATATATATATATATATATATATATATATATATATATATATATATATATATATATATATATATATATATATATATATATATATATATATATATATATATATATATATATATATATATATATATATATATATATATATATATATATATATATATATATATATATATATATATATATATATATATATATATATATATATATATATATATATATATATATATATATATATATATATATATATATATATATATATATATATATATATATATATATATATATATATATATATATATATATATATATATATATATATATATATATATATACTTACGAAGTTGGTCCAGTGTAGAGTAAATACAGTAGTTTATTCATGATTTCATTTATGTTTACATTTGTGGATTGAAGAGGTAAATAGCCAGCCCGTAAGATGAGTTCTTCTCATGTAGACGTAAGTTTTGCATGTAAATTATGTAAAAGTTTCATTGTTAATTTCATTGTATTCTTTATTCAAGTCAGCATATGTAAATTTACGTAATTATTAAGAATTAACTTTTTATTTCACGTATTTTTGTTATGAAATCTTACGTAAACTGTTTGAGAGTGTTTTGTGACTATATGAGATTAGAATAAGGGATTACATAATGTTCATTTATATTTTTATGAGGTATTGTGTCATGTTTAGATAAAATATGCAATTCTGCTCTCTGCCATGAGCTTTGGAAGATTTCCGAAAATCTTAGCATTAGATCTTATCTTTTTTTTTATTTCGAGAACAAAGGGTGGGTGGAGCTAGCTCAGATAGAGCCGTCTCGTGCTGCGTTGGTACGCATACAAGAGAGGAATTTTTGGCAACCTTACGCCCTTAGGCCAATTCACACTCTTCCAGATTTCAGACAGGGAATGTTCTGGAAGTAACTAAGTTTTATATGGACGCCCCAGCAGTGCATAGCAGCAGTAGAGAAGCAGTCGTCCTGTGAAAGATCATAAATTTCCCTTTCTCTCTCCCTCCGAGTGTCTATAGTGTGTCCTCTCCTAAGTAATTTTGTACACCAGTGTGTAATGTATCTTAATACATTGTTGCAAATTATCCAGGTGATTTTAAATTTATTGTGTTGGGGTGATTGTTGGCATTGTGTAAAGTTTTTGTAACTGACCCTGTAGTAATGTAAAAGGTATTTGTATCGTTATCAGTTCAAGTATATTCATTGAGTGTTAAGACTAAATAAATAGTGTGTAAAATTTAATTTCAAGTGAAAGAAGTGATTTTATAATTCTCATAAGTATTATTTCTTTTCTCTTAGTCTAAGGTTTATTAAGATCTAATATTTCAAGTTAAGTGATTATATAATTCTAAGATCGTAACATTTTGGTCTTAAAAGTGATTATATAATTCTAAGATCGTAACATTTTGGTCTTAATCTAAGCTTTGTTCAGACTTAATAGTGCAAGTGATTTTTTTTTTATGTAAATTCGTTCATAGCATTGTAATTTATATAGAATATACCTACTTTTGCTGAGAGTGTATTAATTCAATCACCTGTGTTTAAATTAGTATTCGCTCGTACCCATTTTAAAGAATCGTAGTAAGAAGTGGATTTAAATAGATCGTAATCATAATAAACCATTGTTGTTTAGAGTGTACTTATGAGACCTTTGGATATTTAGTGTTTTGTCTATTGCTGTCTGGGAGTTATATAACTGTTTTAGAGCTTAGGTGTTAATATTTTCAAGCGTATTAGATTTAATGTAAAAAAGATAGGGGAGTTTAGAACTCAAGAGGTTATACCGCTTACCAGTAATGAAATGTATATTATATGCTTGATTCCCTGACGAGGGACCATTGTATGATATATTTTTGGTTCCCAGACCCGGGGGGCATCTTGTAATATTATAAGTATATATACATATATATATATATATATATATATATATATATATATATATATATATATATATATATATATATATATATATATATATATATATATATATATATATATATATAATATTTATACAATATATATATATATATGTGTGTGTGTGTGTGTTTGTGTATGCATGTGTGTGTGTGAATATGTATACATATATATATATATATATATATATATATATATATATATATATATATATATATATATATATACAGTGTGTGTATGTATACATATATGCAGATATATATATTGATACTGATATATATATATATATATATATATATATATATATATATATATATATATATATATATATATATATATTCATATATACACTATATATGTATATATATATATATATAATATATATATATATATATATATATATATATATAAACTCTCTCTCTCTCTCTCTCTCTCTCTCTCTCTCTATATATATATATATATATATATATATATATATATATATATATGTGTGTGTATATATACAAATATATATATATATAAACATGCAGTATATATATATATATATATATATATATATATATATATATATATATATATATATATATATATATATATGTATATATAGATATATATATATATATAGATATATATATATATATATATATATATATATATATATATCCAGAAATCCAACAATTAAAATAATGAGTTCCAAAAAAGGATTTCTGCATGTTTCTTACCTGCACTTTTGCAAATCCTGAATACTTACGCCTTTCCATCACTTATACACAATTTTCACTTGCTTATCCTCTTCCATTCTCTACAGAATACCAAAGCATCTTAAAACATTAAGTTCTTTGCTAATACTAACCCTTCGGCACTTCCTTGACTCACTGTGCTCCTTTTCTTTTTGGACAAACAAGTTTTTTTAATAGACTCAAGTTTTTTATTATATGCATGCAAAATTTACTTTTAACTTTGAAATAGGGGAATTGGCTTAATAATTCATCAATGCATTCCAACAAAGGCTTTTATTGACACATTACCTCCTTTCAAAAACTACTCCCTACTCCATTGTATGTTCCTTGTTTCAATTGTTTTAAAGTTCAAATTTTCTTTTTTCTTCCTCTCAATCTTGTCCCCAGCTAACAATCAATTCATAAAAAGACTTAATTACTCCAGTGTTCTTAGAAGAAATTATTGCTATATCTTCTTGGTTATCCGTTTTCCCTCACAACTTACTTAGATCCTATTTATTTAGCTCTCTTCTTTTACAAAAGCTACAAAAATCTTTCCTCAAATCCATGGAGTTTGTGTTTTCGAGGTCAATTAAAATTATTGTCAGTTACTACTAAATTAGCTGAATTATTTACAAGCTATTTACTTATGACATAACGTTGTACTTATTGCTGATGTTTTTGCTTCATTTAAGTCTAAGCAAATTAATAAAGAAAAATGGGCCAAACCCAGAAATAATTACCCAAATGCCATATTTTACACCTTAAAATCCACAATTTCCTGTAGATAAACTCCCTAAAAGTCTTACTCCATTGCTTTTTGTCATACAAAAACAATCAATGCAATCGTGAACTATCTCTTTAGCATATTTTCAGACAATTTATGAGTTTATTTTTCGCCATTATAGTCATATAGCGACTCTGGTTCAACAAATTACTGTTTATTTAGTAAAAAGAATCTCTGACCTTGTTTTACAAATAGTTTTCAGTTAGTATGAGTTTGTAATAATATTTACAATTGACCCTGGGTTTAAAGAAAGCTAAGTAGGAGCTAGGTATTGCTAAAAATCTCTGGACTAAAACATGCAGCCTTTGGGAACTGAACCTTACAAAATACGTCAGGACCCTGTCTCTGGGAAGAAGATCTTGCTGTGTTAATTGTAGAGCTGAAAGTAATAAATCAGGATATAGTAGGATTGGGTGTAAATAGAAGAACTGGGGACTCTTATACGGAGTCAAGAGAGGGCCATATATTTCGCTTTAGAGGCCATGAAAGGAACAAAGGAAATGGAGTGTGGTTTCTTATTAATAAAAATCTTGGAGGTAACATAGAAAAAAAGATTTAATACTAGTGATAGGATGACGGGATTAATCATAAAATTAAATAAGAAGAATAAACTGAAGATCCTTTAAAGTATGTACCAACAAAATCCCATACAGAGGCAAAAAGAAATAAAAAAAAAAAGAAAAAAAAAGTTTTTATCATGATCTGGAGACATATATGGAAGAATATAACACTCAATTTACATTTGTGTTTGGTGAATTTAGTGCTAAAGTAGGTCAAAAAAAGACACAATGAATGAATGAGGGGGCATGTTTGTGGAATTTGCAGAATGAAACAATCTTAAAATCATGAATACCTGTTATAAATAGGAACATGGAAATTGGATATAAAGAAGCCCAAATGGAGAAACGAATATAAAATCTATTTTTATACTGAAAAGTCGATTTAATTAAACATGTAATAGTGTTAAACGAGTTAAAGTTATCCGATCATAAAATGGCGAGAGGCAAAATATGTTTAGATCGATGGAAAGAGAGGAAAATTAATTTTAAAGAGGAAAATATGCATTCCTGTAATAGGAGAAAAATTTGTTGAGTTTAGTTTAGCAATAGAAAATAGGTATTCCCAAATACATGATGAAATGGGAGCAAGTAAAGAAGAAATAAACAGTAACTCTACTAGATTTGTTTTGGAATCAGGACAAGCATAGGTGGAAAATTTCCTGAAAAGAAAACTATCAGAAAAGACCCAAAACCTAATAAATAAAAGTTCGGAATGAGGGTAAACTCCAATGGAAATGAATTAGAATTATCAGAACCACACTAAACAGTAAACTAACTAAAATCCAAAGACATTCGTGAACGCAGTCAGACCTAAATTGAGGAAACACTAAAGAAAGGAAGCAGCATGAAAGTTATGAAAAGATAAGCTGGAACAGAGTGACAACAGACTTTTGCTTTAAAGGATTAAATAGGAAATATCATCAGCAATATAGATGGAGTGAGTAAAATTGTAGATTTCTATACAGTGCTATACAATAGTGAGATAAGAAATAACTTCACCAATAGAAATAATGAAACACCTGAGCCGGTACCAAACGTAACTGTGAGAGATGTAAAAAAGGTATTAAAAGACAGGAGAGGTAAAGCATCAGCAAATATGCCCCAACAATCGATATGCTAATAGATGGAAGATTTCACAGTATTAAAAATTGCTGAACTCTACATGAAATGCCTTCAAGAATGGTCTTTACTTACAGCATGAAAAACATTATTATTATAATAATTCACAAAACCGGAAAAAACAAAAGACCTGAAAAATTACAGCCCAATAGGTTTACTCTCTGCAATATATAAAATGTTTACAAAGATCATATTAGGCCAAATAGGGAGACAGCTACACGCTGATCAACAAGATAACAGGCAAGCTTTAGATATGGGTATTCAACAAATGATCGTATCCATGTATTTAACCAGCTAATGGAAAAGTCAACAAAGTATGACAAACCTGTATATGTGGCATTTATAAACTCTGAGAAAGCTTTTAATTCTGTTAAAACGTTAAAAGTAATGAAAGCCCTCCAAATACAAGGAATAGATGAATCTTATGTTAGAACTCTTTGGAAATATTCATACAGGAAATACAAGAATCCTAAAACTATATATAGATGGTGAAAAAAATTATAATTCAGAAAAGTTAGACAGGAGACCTCATCTCTCGTACATTATTCACAGCATGCCTAGAAGAAGTTTTTAAAAATTAGATTGTGAAAAAGTAGGAATCAATATTAATGGGAAATACCTAAGTAACTTAAGGTTTACAGATGACATAGTTGTCTTTAGTGAATCATGGGAGGAATTACAAAAGATGCTAGATTTGAATAGAGAAAGCAGAAATGTGGAACTGAAAATGAATTTAAGTAAATCTAAGAAAATGTTCAATGTAAAAGCAGAGAGATAGCAAATAAGATTTACTGATGAACCTCTAGAGATTGCTGATGAGTAAACTTACTTACTTTTTATTTTTAGTATTCTCCTTAAGTACATCAACCTTGATTAATTTTTCCTCTTGTTTGCTGTACTTTCAAAATTCCAAGACTTAATTTTTCATCTTGATTTTTGGACACGATAGGACAGTATATGGCAGATAAATTCTTACACTACGAAAACTAGAGAGTATACCCATATTCGTATTTCTGCTTCTATTGTGATGAAATGGAAATATTTAATGGAATAAGCAGCTGGGAAAGGCATTAGTATTAAGTAAATCTGGAACTGAGGTGAGGGTTTATTGGGCTTCCTTTGTAAATTTGTCTTACATGTAGTTTTGACGGAATAAAATATGTTAAATACTTCTTCTCGTCCCAATCCGTACTGCATACCTATTAATTATGTCAAGTTCTCTTCAAACCAAATATGCAACTTTCGTATTATCCCATTGGACTGAAAATACAAGTATGGTCATTGTGAAGTTAGACGAGTAAAAAATACATTCTTTATGAAAGAATTGCACTTTAAAGCAAAAAAATTTTCAATGCATTTCACATAGCAATTTGCTTTCTAATTTTACTGTGGACTGTACTTACATCAATGAATGAGTTGTCCTCGTTATCATGAAATTGGAAAGCAGAGACGAGGTTCTCTGTACGTCTTTCTAGTAATTCTAGTTAGATCACCTGTTTACAATTGTCTTGGTAAGATTCAGTTAACTATATCCACTCTCTTATGGCATACTGACAGATAATGTTGTTACTTAGTATCATTAGAAGAGTAAAGAACTTTTTTATGTCATTCTTTCAGATGACCGAAAATCCTTGAATTACCTAAGCTATATTTTACTGTTTATTTGATTTGTGTGTTACTGTTTAGGATTTCTGTCAGTGGCTATATATATATATATATATATATATATATATATATATATATATATATATATATATATATATATATATATATATATATATATATATATATATATATATATATATATATATATACGTGTGTATATATATATATATATGTATATATATATATATATATATATATATATATATATATATATATATATATATATATATATATATATATATATATATATATATATATATATATGTATGTATGTATGTATGTATGAATATATATATATATATATATATATATATATATATATATATATATATATATATATATATATGTGTGTGTGTGTGTGTGTGTGTGTGTGTGTTTGTGTGTATGCTTACAACGCAGGTCTAGTGTACAGTAAATACAATAGTTAATTCATGATTTTATTTATATTTCATTTGTGCATTGAAGAGATGATATCCTGCCTGTAAAATGAGGTCCTCTCATATATATGTATTTTATGTAAATTACGTAAGACTTTCGTTATGAATTTCATTATTCAAGTAAGTATATGTAAATTTACGTTGTTCTTAATATTTAACTTTTTATTTCACGCATGTTTGTAACGAAGTCTTACTTAATCTATTTGAGAGTGTTGTGGGATTCATGCAAGATATGAACATGGGCTTAGGTAATGTTCTTTTATATTTTATGATGTATTGCGTCATGTTTGTGAGAGAATGTTCAGTAACATGTGCTTTGGAAAATTCTCTACCATGTGCTTTAGAAACGTCGCGAGGGCCTGGTGAAAGGATGTTATCTTTCTTTTTTATTTTAGGGACAATGGGTGGGCAGAACTAGCTGCTTGAGAGACCCATTCAGGAGAGGATACTTGGCAACTTTGACGCTTTGTCCCGCCCCCACGCTACTAGATCTCAATCCTGGAACCTTCTGGAATTAGCTAAATTCTATATAAAAGGTGACACCAAGGTTAGGTTAGAGAGAGAGATAGAGAACTGCAGCCTGAGGACAGCCTTCCTCTTGCACGTAACCCAGTGTTTTGTTTTTGAAAGTGCTCAGTACGTTTTAGTGTGTCCTCTCCTAAGTGATTCTGCGCCCCAAAGCAAATCTTGTGTCGAAAAGATAAGTAAGACGAAACAGTGATTTTTAATTCAATGTATTGGGGGGAGTTGGCATTGTATAAACTTTTTTGTAATTGGCCCTGTTGGAAGGATAGATTTTGTAATGTGATCTGGTTATCTATTTTTCATTAAGGGTCAAACTTGAATAATGTATTATTCAGATTCAATTTCAAGCTTTTGTATAGTTCTCATTGTAATATTTCTTTACTTAGTCTAAGGTTTATTCAGATATAATAGTTCAAGTCAAGTTATAGTTTAATTTCAGAGTGTAAAATTTTTTGTTGAGTGAAATATTTTCTTATTTTGTAAATTCTTTTCTAATTGTTTTAATTTATATAGAATATATTTATTTTTGTAAAGAGCGTATTATTCCAATCATCATTATTTGGAACCAGATTCTGCTTTTTTCCTGTTAAGAACCACAGTAAGTTTTAAATACATATTAAAAACATTTAAGAGTATTTAACCAGTTAGGATTTGAGTGCGCTTAAGGGACCTTTGGATATTCAGTGATTTTAGGATTGCCATCTGGGAGTTATTTAACTGTCTCGGAATTCGTGTAAAAGCAAACAAGTTGTAGTATATATAATATTATGTTTTGTTCCCAGTCACAAGACATAGTATGATATATCTTTAGTACCCAGAACAGGGAGCCATATCATATAATATATTTTTGTTGCCCAGAACCTTGGGATCGAGTGAGTCTGTTTTAAATATTGATGATGAAAGGGCCGTGTTTTCATTAAAGGTTTTTGCATACTGCAGTGTTGATAAGATTTTGAGTATTGTTAGTATATTTTTTTTGGAGAAGAATTAATTATTGTAAAATTACAAGATGGCACAGTTCAATATCATATCCAAGAGTTTTTGAATAACTCAAGTCATCAGGCATTGTCAGAAGCTACTGTAACTAAAGCTCAGTGGCTCTCTATCTTAATGGCATATGGTTACCAAGCAATGATTGGGATGATTAATTAAGGCCCAAATCAAGTGTCTAGCCTTAGAAGCATTGATAAACTCGGGAAAGTTGTTGGAAGAGAATATTGTGGCAGCTCGTGAACTGTTGGAGGAGGCTAAAGAAGAATTTATAGTGAAGCAAGGATCAGCTGAAGGGGATGTAGAGGCCGAGATTCGACGTATTAGAGCGGAGGAGAATTTGATTGAATTGAAGATAATGGCAAGATGAGAAGAAAGACGGGCAGAAGATGCACAACATTTTAGGGAACTGGAACTGAGGAATGCTCGTGCAAGGGTGTCAGCTCATGTGATATGGCAAATGGACAGGTGTTGATCTCGAAATTTGCAGAAGCTCCGGATGAGTTCTCAGATCATTTTGAAACGGTTGCATCGATGATGGAATGGCCGGAAGATAAATTGTATTTATTAGTGCAGTGTGTGCTCTTTGGGAAAGGCCGCAATGCTTATTTATCCTTATTTCAGGACCAGAGAAAGGAGTATCAAGAAGTAAAGAGGAGTGTGCAGCAGTTGTACCAGATGATCCCTGGATATTATAAAGAAAATTTCTGAAGTTTGTGGAAGGACGAGGAAATGACTTTCCTGGATTACTCTTATCAGATACAACAATATTTTAAAAGATAGATAAAGGCTGCTAATGTAAAGGAGATGGCTGATTTGAAAGAATTGATAATACTAGAGCAGTATCTACGAGGAATTTCTGAACATATCTTAAAAGATGGATAAAGGCTGTTAATGTAAAGGAGATGGCTGATTTGAAAGAATTGATAATACTAGAGCAGTATCTACGAGGAATTTCTGAACATATTCGAACGTACTTGAGAGAGAGGTAAAGAGACTTGATAAAGCCGCTTTGCTGAGTGAAGATTATAAAATTATCAGTCGTAGACCTTCCTTGGTCATGAAGTTTCAAACTTCGTTCCAACCAAGTGTCAAGTGTTCGCCGAACCATGGAAACCAGTTCAGTAATAACAACGGGAACAAGTTCAACAGTTACAACAGAAGTAGCACTGGTACTGTCCCTAAGCAGAATGAGATAGTACCATAGCAACAAACGTGGAATCGTCCTCCTTCAAGTATCATGAAAGACGTGAAGAAGTTTGATATAGTCTGTTTTAAGGAATGTTGGTCTGAACAACCAAAAGGTGTCACCCAAGTAATTAAGGATAATTTGACTTCACAGAATGCAAACACTAAGAAGCAATCAGGAGAGGATGGAGAGGAAAATGAACAAGCCACAGTTTACACTACGAACAGGATAAACCCAAACAGCGTGGTGACCTTTAAACCATATAATTATGGAGGTATATTAGCAGCAATAGACAGGAGTGAGCGAACCCCGGTTAGAATATTGCGTGATACAGGTTTCAACCACAGTGTGTTGGTACGGGGAGTAAACCTGTTGGTGGAACAGTCTCTCACAGGGTACTAAATTAGTTTGGATGGAATAGGAGCTGAGGAGGTCACCCCTATTTGCTGTTTAAAACTGTCATGCGAGTTGGTGATAGGTAATTTTGGCTTTGCGGTAAAGGATTCAATTGCTGTCGAAGGAGTAGACATCTGGCTGGGTGATGAGGTTGGTGGAGCGCCGTTTGTGCCTTGTCTCATTGTAACGGAGGAATCTTTGAAGTATAGCCCTATGACTGGACGCGAGAAGGACTACCCATCTCTGTTTCCTTGTGGTGTGATAACTAGGAGTATGAAGAGGGAAAAGCTGCTGAAGAAGAAGAAAAAAGAGTGATGAACTTAGAAGATTTCTTTTCTGAAGAAGAGGAATAGATAGATAGTACACAAGAGGAGAATTCTAGAGTTAGCCCAAGCGGAGAGGAACGACACACTAATGGACAATAGGACGAAGAAAATATGGACCAAGAAGCAACGAACTTAGAAGATTTGTTTTCTGAAGAAGAGGAACGACAGAAGAGTGGACTAGTGGAAAAAGAAGAAAAAGAAATTGAAGGAGCAATGAACTTAGATGATTTATTTTCCAAAGAAGAGGATTTCTTTAATAGTACGCAAGCGGAGAATGGACAAGAGAACGAAGAAAAAATCAATTTGGACGAAATGAATTTGGTGGATTTGTTTTCCGAAGAAGAGGATTCCCTAGATGATACGCAAGAGAACTCAAGATTAGGCCCTAGCGAAAAAGATCGACAGACGAGCAGACAAGTGGATAAGGAAAAAATGAACTTGGAAGAATAGAAAATTCAATGCTAGAAGTAGGACAAGTGGGAAGGAAAAGGCTAATAAGATTGCAACATTAACAGAGTTATTGTATCATATAGTGGACGAGACAAAGGAACAACAGTCTCCGACCTGTTATTATCTTAAGGATGGGTTGCTTACGAGGAAGCATAGACCAGGCGATATCTCTGGGAATGCCAAATAGGGGATATATTGGCAGAAATCAATTCCCGCACCAATGAGAAGACAGGTGATCACAATAGTGCACAAGACGGGACATATGGGGATAAGGAAGACGACGGAGAAGATAATGGGACACTTTTTTCTGGCCTGGCATGCATAAGAACGTGGGCCAGTTTTGCCATCCATGTTACGTATGTCAGACTGCTGAAAAGCCTAACTAGTGCACCAAGGAAGCTCCCTTACGGCCAAAGGAAGTACGAGGAGATCCCTTCAGGAAAGGACCGAAGAAAATTATAGCAAAAAAATGGAAGGACCAAGAGGAAACGGAATGAAAATGTGTCAAGAATTTGAGGAAAAGGATCGGCGAGATAAGAAAATTTTCCCTGGAAGGCATGAAGATGACGAGTCAAGGACAAACAAAGAAAAGTTTTGGTATGAAGAGCACAAACAGACAGGTTGCAAGACCCTTCAGCAAATGACAAAAAAAAAATGCTGGCAGGAAAAGTTAAGCATCGAGAGGAAACGGACAAATGAAATATCAAGGATTTGAGGAAAGGAATCAGCGAGTTAAGGGAATTTTCCTTAGAAGATGTGAAAACAATGCTAGAATGAGCTAAAAAAAGCTTTAACATAAAAAAATCTTACTAATAGACAGGTTATGGTAGGACTGCAGGTGTTGGTCTATGCATCGGAAAGAAGATTCCCTCTCGCCAACAAATTCCCAGAAACACTCCAGATTCTGGAGGAAAGCAGTGACCAGACCTATGTTAACGAGATATCAGGAAGAAGGACAAATCTGAGGAGGGCCATATCAGCTTCGAAACTGATATGTCAAGCACCGGATTTCAACGAGAAATTCCTTATCCAAGTGGATGCATTGGATAACGGGATTAGAGCTTTTTTATTGCGAGAACATAAGGAAGGAATTCTTGATCTTGTATGTTTTATGTCTTTGAAGATGAAAGAGCAGCAACAAGCCTAGTTGACAGTTGAAACGGAACTGCTGGCGCTGATCTCAGCGATGAACAAGTTTTTAATTCATATAAATCAACCACAGAATGAGATTACATTTTACTCAGATTTTAATCCTTTAACTTTTGTGAATAAAATGAAAAATAATAATCAGAGTTAACTAGGTGATCATTATGTTTGCAACTCTATTGTATTAATGTAAAGTATATATCAGGTAAAGATAAGGAACATGTAAAGAAAACGTGGTTGCAGATTATTTATCTTGGGTCGAATCGATGAATTCAAGCCAGCAGTAAAAAAAATCTTTTTTGGAGGGTGCTATCTTACAAAGCTGGTCTAGTGTAGAGTAAATACAATAGTTTATTCATAATCTTATTTATATTTCATTTGTGCATTGAAGAGATGATATCCAGCCTGTAAGATGAGCTCATCTCATATAAATGTTAGTATTTTATGTATATTACGTAATAATTGCGTCGTGAATTTCATTGTATTCTTTTTTCAAGTTGGTATACTAAATTTACGTTATTTTTATGAATTAACTTCTTATTTCCAGTATGATTGTTGCGAAGTCTTACTTAATCTATTTGAGAGTGTTGTAGGATTCGTGCGAGATATGAACAAGGGCTTAGGTAATGTTCTTTTATATTTTATGATATATTGCGTAATGTTTGAGAGAGAATGTTCAGTAACATGTGCTTTGGAAAATTCTCTGCCATGTGCTGTAGAAACGTTGCGAAGGCCTGGTGAGAGGATGATATTTTGTTTTGGCTGGGGGGGGAACAAAGGATGGGCGGAGCTAGTGGCCTGAGAGAGCCGTCTGGTGTGATGTAAGTACAGCGTTCGGGAGAGGATACTTGGCAACTTTGATGCTTGATCCAGCCCCCACGCTACCAGACCTCAATCCTGGAACCTTCTGGAATTAGCCAAATTTCATATAAAAGGTGACACCAAGGTTAGGTTAGAGAGAGAGAGAGAGAGAACTGCAGCCTGAAGACAGCCTCCTTCCCCTCTCCCTCTCTCACTCTTGCATGTAACCCAGTGTTTTGTTTTTTAAAGCGTTCAGTACATTTTAGTGTGTCCTCTCCTAAGTGACTCTGTGTCCCAAAGCAAATTGTGTGTCGAAAAGATACGTAAGACGAAATGTTGATTTTGAATTCATTGTTTTAGGGTGAGTATTGGCATTGTATAAAGTTTCTTACAATAGGCCCTGTAAGAACGATTGATTTTATAACGTGATCTGGTTATCTATTTTTAATTAGGTTCAAACTTAAGTATTGTATTATTCAGATTTAATTTCAAGCTTTTGCATAATTTTCATTGCAATATTTCTTTTCTTAGTCTAAAGTTTATGCAGATATAATAGTTCTAGTCAAGTTATTTTATGATTTCAGATCGTTACATTTTTTTGTCTTTAATCTAAGTTTTGTTCAGGCTTAATTTTTTTAAGGGAATTATTTTGTTACTGTGTAAATTCTTTTCAAAGTGTTGTAATATATATAAATATATTAATTTTGTAAAGAGTGTATTATTCCAATCATCAATTTGTGGAACCAGATTTTGCTCGTTTCCTGTTAAGAACCACAGAAAGTCTAAATAAGTCTTAATAATACTCAAGAGTAATTACCCAATTTGGTTGTGAGTGTGCTTAGAGACCTTTGGATACTCAGTGTATATATATATATATATATATATATATATATATATATATATATATATATATATATATATATATATATATATATATATATATAATGTGTGTGTGTGTACATAAGTGCGGATGTAGATTAACCTCTGCGTACGGTTTGTATAGCCATTTTGATGCTGTAAGGTGCATACGCTAGAAACTTTCTTATTTGGATTTGATTTTCTTTTATGAATTACACTAATTTGTTATTAGATAAATTTGATAAGCAATCGCTATTAAAACTTCCATATATTCTTTTTTTATTTATAAACACTAATATTCCATTTCTCTAACACAGCTAAAAGAAAAAATCATCAGAATAATAAGAAAGCGTGTGAAACGTCAGAGTAAGTTTTCCTATCTCTGTGTGTAATTGCGCTCTTGCTCGTCCCTCACGCCGCCTTTCTAGTTTAGAAATGAGAGGGTGGATGCGTGAAAGCCAGACCGGTATGGGAAGGTGTCCATTACCACCACGTCTTCCATCACGTATCTCGACCTTCGTTTGATCGTGAATCGTTTGTGTTTGGCCAGGTGAATACCTTGAGAGAGAGAGAGAGAGAGAGAGAGAGAGAGAGAGAGAGAGAGAGAGAGAGAGAGAGGAGGGGGTGGGTTGGCTGTGAACATAATCATGAGATTCATTTTCGCTGCCTTTAATTTTTTTTTCTGTATCGCTATTCGTAAATTGAATTTATTTTGCTAAAATATTTTTTGAGGCATTTAAAAAATCAAGCAGTGGTTATTATAATTCACATATCAGTGTTTTCTATAAAAGATTAAAAACCACATGTTAAAATATAAGAGCATCAAACAATTCGTAGATATGGAGAGTAACATAATAAAAAGATACAAATTAAGATCTCCGAGAGAAATAGTCATAACATGGAACGAATCCAAGAATAGCAGACGCAGACAAACCTCACTTTCTAAATAAAGAAACCGAGAGAGAGAGAGAGAGAGAGAGAGAGAGAGAGAGAGAGAGAGAGAGAGAGAGAGAGAGAGGCTATCCCATTCAAAGGCAGTGCTGGTTGTTGCCACCCGTGAGTTCCAGGAAGATTGCCAACTTGCCATGTATAAAGTACGGTCATCTATTTTTACAGCCACGAAGTATTCGCTTGGTATAATCCTAAAGAGAATTTTGCTCTTCATAATGTAATTCTAGAGGAGGAAAGCAGTGTTTTAATCAGAAAGGTAATTTCCTTGTTACGATATCAGCTCAGTGAAGGTGGTAGTGAGGTCCTAGTTGTACTGGCGAAGGAAACCGCTTTCTCCAGACTGCCCTCGGTTAAATGGGTCTGAATATATTCTAAATGTTTACGCCTTTTTAAAACTTTTCGGTCCAACCCAAGGTTTGTTTATCCCGATGTTTTTCGGTCTCAAATCATTTCGTATCGTGGAAGTTCTTGAAAACCTTAACTCTATTAATGATGGAGGTCTCGTGAGAACTGTCACTGACTGACAGATGAAAATTAAGAGAACTTGCATGATTTCCTGGCGTTAATATTAGCAGAAAGTGAACCTTACTACGCCGTCTCTTGCGCTCACGTTCGGGTAATGGCATCTACTCCGTCCCCCCCCCCCCCTCCCTTTGTTGGAAATTGCTCTCCCCCCTCTTCTCCAATTCCCCCTTCTTCCATTATACAGATTACAGTATCATCTCTCCGCACTCAGTCTCGCATCTACTCTCATTCCCCGGCCTCATAATATGCAGCCCCTTAGTTCCGTACTTTCACTTTCATGCTGCCCATGTGTGTGTGTGTGTGTGTGTGTGTGAGCACGCGTGTATTTCCATATTAATTTCATTCTTTGTTCGTTAGCAAATGATATAATAGCTAAGGTGTACATACAAGTTAAAAAAAGCGTCAAAATTTTGCATCAAAATTTTGATATCAAAATTCTGATGCAAAATTTGAGTGTGTGTAGGACGTTTTGCTTCAAATGTTGTTTTTGATATCAAAACGTTCTACACACACTCCAATTTTACATCCAAATTTTGATGCAAAACTTTGACGTTTTTTTTTTAACGTGTATGGGCCCCTTAAGCCTTAGAGAGAAACTTTTTAATCCTCTTCTAATGGAGTCACTGTTCAAATATGACGAAGATTATTAGATGCTACGAAAGTATAACTTTATTAACAGAGGTGTTTGAACTATTACAGAGAAAAACATAATCGTTTGCAATCAGGTGAAATTTTCTTGGGCTTAATTACAGAACTGTGCTAGAAGAGAAAATTATACAATAAGGCTTGTTTTTAGGCATTTGAATTTGGAGTATTAAATGAGTAATTATACTTTTTAAAATGATTTTAACTATATCGAACTAAAGATACATCACACACACAAACACAACACACAGACACAGACACACATATACATACATACATATATATATATATATATATATATATATATATATATATATATATATATATATATATATATATATATATATATATATATATATATATATATATATATATGTAATGTGTGTATACACACAAACACACACACACGCACACACACACACACACACATATATATATATATATATATATATATATATATATATATATATATATATATATATATATATATATATATATATATACCAAGGCACTTCCCCTAATTTTGGGGGGTAGCCGACATCAAATAAATGAAACAAAAATGGGGACCCTCTCTACGTTCCTCCCAGCCTGACAAGGGACTCAACTGAGCTCGGCTGGTACTGCCAGGATGCCACAGCCCACCCTCCCCCGTTATCCACCACAGATGAAGCTTCATAACACTGAATCCCCTACTGTTGCTACCTCCGCGGTCATCTAGGGCAACGGAGGAAGCAGCAGGGCCTACAGGAACTGCGTCACAATCGCTCGCCATTCATTCCTACTTCTAGCATGCTCTCTTGCCTCTCTCGCATCTATCCTCCTATCACCCAGAGCTTCCTTCACTCCATCCATCCACCCAAACCTTGGCCTTCCTCTTGTACTTCTCCCATCAACTCTTGCATTCATCACCTTCTTTAGCAGATAGCCATTTTCCATTCTCTTAACATGGCCAAACCACCTCAACACATTCATATCCATTCTAGCTGCTAACTCATTTCTTACACCGGTTCTCACCCTCACCACTTCGTTCCTAACCCTATCTACTCGAGATACACCAGCCATACTCCTTAAACACTTCATCTCAAACACATTCAATTTTTTTCTCTCCGTCACTTTCATTCCCCACAACTCTGATCCATACATCACAGTTGGTACAATCACTTTCTCATATAGAACTCTCTTTACATTTATGCCCAACCCTCGAATTTTTACTACCCCTTAACTCCCCCCAACACTTTGCACCCTTCATTCCCTCTCTGACGTACATCTGCTTCCACTCCACCATTTGCTGCAACAACAGACCTCAAGTACTTAAAATGATCCACCTCCTCAAGTAACTCTCCATTCAACATGACATTTAACCTTGCACCACCTTCCCTTCTCGTACATCTCATAACCTTACTCTCACCCACATTAACTCTCAATTTCCTTCTCTCATACACCCTTCCAAATTCTGTCACTAAACGGCCAAGCTTCTCTGCCATGTCTGCTACCAGTACAGTATCATCCACAAACAACAACTGATTTACCTCCCATTCATGGTCATTCTCGTCTACCAGTTTTAATCCTCGTCCAAGCAATCGAGCATTCACCTCTCTCACCACTCCATCAACATACAAGTCAAACAACCACAGCAACATCACACATCCCTGTCTCAGCCCCACTCTCACGGAAACCAATCGCTCACTTCATTTCCTATCCTAACACATGCTTTACTACCTTTGTATGTAGAAACTTTTCACTGCTTGCAACAACCTTCCACCAACTCCATATAACCTCATCACATTCCACAATGCTTCCCTATCAACTCTATCATACGCTTTCTCCAGATCCATAAACGCAACATATACCTACTTAACTTTAGCTAAATATTTCTTGCATATCTGCCTAATTGTGAAAATCTGATTCATACAACCCCTACCTCTTCTAAACCCATCCTGTACTTCTAAGATTGCATTCTCTGTTTTATCCTTAATCCTATTAATAAATACTCTACCATACACTTTTCCAACTACACGCAACAAACTAATACCTCTTGAATTACAACACTCATGCATATCTCCCTTACCCTTATATAGTGGTACAATACATGCACAAACCTAATCTTCTGGTACCATTGACAACACAAAACACATATTAAACAATCTCACCAACCATTTAAGTACAGTCACACCCCCTTCCTTCAACATCTCAGCTCTCACACCATCCATACCAGATGCTTTTCCTACTCTTGTTTCATCTAGAGCTCTCCTCACTTCCTCTCTTGTAATCTCTCTCTCATTCTCATCTCCCATCACTGACACCTCAACACCTGCAACAGCAATTATATCTGCCTCCCTATTATCCTCAACATTCAGTAAACTTTCAAAATATTCCAACCACCTTTTCCTTGCCTCCTCTCCTTTTAATTCTTGAGCCTCCTGTATTTACACCTGTATTTACAATCCTGTGAGACATCAGCATATATATATATATATATATATATATATATATATATATATATATATATATATATATATATATATATATATACTGTATATATATATATATATATCGTGGTAAAAGTGTCTGCGTATTGCCATGTTCAGCGAAGTTGTACTACAAAAGGCCATCTATACTAGGTTGGTCTGCTGTGAGTGATCAGACGAAAATCCCATGCCATCAATAATCTGTACTGGCCAGACTCCAGATATGAATTCACATTTCAGAGACCTTTGTCTTACATTGGACAAAAAGCATCTGTATTAACTCTTGTCTATACACGGTATATATATATATATATATATATATATATATATATATATATATATATATATATATATATATATATATATATATATATATATATATATATGGCCCGTGTATAGACCTCATGGTTCAGTAGCTTCAACATATCCTGACACAATCCCAAGGAGGCGAAGGGATATGGCCATTTTCTTAACATCCATTGTGGCCCTATTAGACATCTGATGGTTAGTGTAGACTGGTACTTCACAGACAGACATGTCCCATGCGCCATGACTTAGAACCGAGACTTTAACTCCCTGTGGAGCCAGCCATTGAAGAGAAAAAACATATGTACTGTATATATATATATATATATATAAATATATATATATATATATATATGTGTGTGTGTGTGTATTCATAGTTGAAAAACTTCTTCCAATAAGACAGAATTTTCTTCATGAATATATTGATATAAAGTACAGTATGTTGAAATAGAACTGATTAATTGAATTTCGATAGATAAAATAATGAATATGGATACGTTTGTGAAATTCATGAAGGTATAGAATGGTTAGGAGGAGAGGGAGAAAATGTACAATGAGAAAGTACTGAACTAAATTGGTATTTTGATAGTGGAGTCTTGCATCTACAAGGTGATTGGGTGCAAACAAAGTGAAGGCAAATTACCAACTATAGGAAGCTTCTGTGTACTAATGTGAATGCACGGAGGATTTGGGAAAAAAATGTATAGAGACTTATGTCTTAGGTTAACAGTTAAGGAAGGAAAGTGGTAGGACTGATTATTACAGAAAATCACCTCACTTTAGGAGAAAGTATTGTAAGCTTGCATGATTGTATGGATCATACAAAGAGGAACATAAACAATAGATGATATAATCTATAAGCTTCCAAGCATAGACGCTAAGTATTTTATGTATACAAAAAACCATGAACATTAAATATTTTTTACTTTAAAGACCATACTTTACACCATATATAATATTCTGATGTCATTTTTGTTTGCATATCATTCCATGAAGTGTATCTATATTCTTATCGGATTATTATGTAACAATGTATTTTACTTCATTTACTAAAAATACTTTATCTTAAAGTAAGGTGGTTTTCGGTAAAATAGAAGACTGGCATAGAAAGACCATAAACATACGCAAGTGGAAGGAACTGTCTAAGGCCTCGGTTCTGTAGTGTACTAGTAATGGCTGATGAGATATATATATATATATATATATATATATATATATATATATATATATATATATATGTATGTAAATAAATATACATGTATATATGTATACACACAGACACACATATATATATATATATATATATATATATATATATATATATATATATATATATATATATATATATACATATATACTGTACATGCATGATACAATATGTATATATATATATATATATATATATATATATATATATATATATATATATATATATACATATATATATATATGGATGCATGTCTGTCTATCTATAAATTATTATACTATGCCTCGATTCTGGGAACCAAACAAATAATATTATATACAGTGTATTACAGCTGGCAAGCTAAAGAACCTCTCTAGTTCCTAACTCACCTGTATGCTTTTACATTATATCTGTTACACTTGGAAATATTTATACCCGAACTCTGAAACAGTTAAATAACTCCCAGACAGCAATATATAATACAATAAATATCCAAAGGTCTCTTAAGTACACTAAAAAAAAAATGGGTAATTATACTTAAAAATATTTGAACAAACTTACTACGATTCTTTACAGGATACGAGCGAGGTTGTAATAAACACTGATGATTGAAATAATACACTCTTTACAAAAAATAATTATATTCCATATAAATTACAACACTTTAAAAAGAATTTACAATAAAAAATATATCACCCGAAACTCGGAAAAAAAACTTAGGTTAAGACCAAAATTTTACGCTCTGAAAACTATATAATTACTTAACTTGTAATATTAAATCTGAAAAAAACCTTACACTAAGACCAAAGATATAATACTAATGAAAACTATACAATCACTTGTTTCACTTGAAATTAAATCTGAATACAATATTTAAATTTATATTTGATGATTATAAATAACCAGATTACGATACAAGTATCTTTCTCCTTACTATAGGGTCGTTTACAAAAACTCTAGGAGAAATGTTATAGGTACTCACTATGTTTACAAAAACCCATAACACCAAAACTTTGATATTTCATTGAACACTTTTAAAACAATACACTGAGCTGAGTATGAGAGATAGGTGGGGAGATGGCTATGACTTAAGTCTGGGATTCTCCATCTATCTGTACAACCTTGGGGCCGCCTTTATATATGAAACTTATCTACTTCCAGAAGATTCCAGGACCCATAGCTTAGGGGCTGGGCTAAAGGTGTTGAAGTTACCAAGTATTGCTCTCTTGACCAGCCCCTCATGCAACGCCTGGCGGCTCTCTCAGTTAGCTAGCTCTGCCTACCCTTTGTACCCAAAAAAAAAAAAAAAAAAAAAACATCTAATACTAAGTTTTTCGAGAATTATCCAGGGCACAAGGCAGAAGAAAGAGTTGCGTATATCCTCTCAAACATGACGCAATACTTCATAAAAATATAAAAGAACATAACATAAGCCCTTCTTCCTATCTCGTATGGGTTACATAACACTCTCAAACAGTTATGTAAGACAAACATACGTAAAATAAAATGTTAATTCTTAAAAATTACGTAAATTTATATATACTGTGTTGAATAAAGAATACAATGAAATTAATGACGAAAGTCTTACATAATTTACATATTAAACTTAAATCTACACGAGAGGAACTCATCTTAAGAGCTGGCTAACCTTTCTTCAATGCATAAATGAAAACATAAATAAATCATGAATAAACTATTGTACTTACTCTACATTAGACCAGCTTCATGGGATAGGTCCCACCACAAAACTATTATTTATTCCGGGCCTTAATCAATCAATTCAGCCCGAGGTAAATTATCTGCAACCACGTTATCTTTACATGATATATGCTTTACATTAAGACAATACGATTGAAAACATAATGACCACCTAGTTAACCTTTGATTATTATTTTTCATCTTATTAACAAAAGTTGAAGGATTATGATCTCAATACACTATGGTATAATATCTTCATTTTGTGGTCGGTTCACATAGACCTCAAACTTTTTTATCGCTGTGATTAACACTAGATACTTCCTTTCAACTGTTGGGTCGGCTTGTTTATGTTTCTTCAGCTTCGACAACATGAAACAAACAGGGTGCAGAATTCCTTCCCCATATTTTTGCAACAAGATAGCTCCTATCCCATTATCCGACGCATGCACTTGCATAAGGAATTTCTTGTTGAAATCAGGGGCTCGCAGTATTGGTTTCGAAGTTAATATGGCCTTTATCTTGTCGAAGGATTCCTGGCACTTGCTGGTCCATAGAATTTTTTCTTGGGGCTAGTCAAATCCATCAAGGGAGTGACTACAGCCGAAAAGTTAGGGCTAAAATGTGGGTAGATTACTGCCATCCCTAAGAAACGTTGTAACTGCTTTCCTTATTATTATTATTATTATTATTATTATTATCATTATTACTATTCCTTCGACGTTAGTGGCTACTGGGGCTATTAGTCCTCATGCTACTTCAAATCCCATGTATCGAACTGTTGCCTTTCCAAATTCACTCTTCTCCAGGTTGATTGTCAGGTATGCTCCTCTCAGCTTTTGAAATACCTTCCTCAGTATACAGAGATGTTCTTCCCAGGTCGATGAATATACCACAATATTGTCAAGATATACTCCTACTCCCTCTATCAATCCTAGAAAGTAATCCTTCACACTTTGAAAAGTAGCGGGTGCATTCATTAGAACAAATGGCATGACGGTGTATTGATATAACCTAAACAGGGTTATAAAAGCTGATAACAATTTTGCGTTGTCGTCCAAAGGAATTTGATAATAGCCTTTTAATAAGTCGATCTTGGAGACGATCCTCGCTTGTCCAATATTGTCGAGTAGTTGGTCGATGAGCGGTAACGGATAATTATTGGCCACACTGATCGAGTTTAACTTTTGGTAGTCCATACACATCCTAAAAGATCCATCTTGTTTTTTCACGAGCAAGCTTGAAGAACTGTAAGTGCTAGAACTTTGTTTGACTAATCCGTTTTGTAACAAATAGTCCACTTCTTTTCTCATGACTTCTACGTGATATGATGACAATCGATATGCGCGTTGTTCAAATGGTATACCGTTGTATTGAGGTGTATCTTATGCTTTGCCAGGTTGGTTCGTTTCGGGACGTCCGAGACAATTTCAGGGAAACTTCTATTTAATCGATTTAATTCCTCCTGCTTCTCCTGGTTCAAATGAGTTGATTTCTCTTCCAAATTCCAAATGATAAACGAATTATTCACTTTGCCTATTGTCCCTACCTCACATCTGTCATCATCTTCCGTGGAGGGTATGGTTTGCATCATAAACACTTTTGAAGCTTCAGTGTCGTCTTTACTTAAGTAGGGTTTCAGTAGGTTAACGTGTACTTTCCTCTGACTTTTCCTTCTTCCTGGGGTTTTGATAACATAGGTCAGGTCACTGATCTTCTCCAAAATCTTGAATGGTCCTAGGAACTTGTTGATGAGTTGGAATCTCCTTATCAGCAGGAAAACTAATATCTGTTGTCCTACCAAAAACTGTCTGTCTTAACCCTGGAACGGTACGGTGGGTCGTCCGCGACCCCGAGCGTAAAAAAAAAACAGGTTTTTCTCATGTGACTCACCCCCGTGACTGAATTTGTGGGTGATCGACCTGCAATAGGTGTCTCGCCTACACGCTCTAGTAGTGTCCAGATGTGCATTGCTGTAGCTGTACTCCTTCCCCGATTTCTGAGACGCGTCGGGGTCGAGCGCGGCCGAGTTTACCCTTCTAAGGTAATTTGCATAATTATCAAAGTTATTACTTATTATGAAATTGTCGTAGAATGGTGCAACTTGTATAGGTTATCAGTTGTGGAAAGTCTTGGTGGATTGTTTGGCTACCATGTGCATGTTTTTTTTTAGTTGAAATGTCGTTCATCACCACGAGGACCATTTTACCGCGAGTGCCCCTTTTTCATTTTTTTTCATTTTTTTGCCAAGTCATTTTTCCGTAAGATATTCCCAAATAGTGTCGTAAAACTTTTGCTTTTTTAGTGTTGGAAAGTGTGTCTAGATGATCTGGCTACCCATGCGTGACTTTGTTTTTGTCAGATACGACGCAGTTATTGGTATACGGGGTATTTAACTGCGGTTGCCAATTTCTGTTTTTTTTCAATATTTGTAAAAATTTACTACGTAGTAAGGAATTGCCGTATATTATTGATTTTTTTTTTCATGTTTATGTGTTAGAAAGTGTGCCTTGATGGTTGGGCTAACACGTGCATGTCTTTTTTTTTTTTATCTGAGATGCCGTATATTAGAATGTTGGGCATTTTTCCGCGAGTGCCCCTTTTTATTTGTTTTGCATTTTTTTGCTTAGTCATGTTACCGTAAGGAATTGGCAAGTAGTGTCGCAAAACTTATATTTTTATAGTGTTGGAAAGTGTTTCTAGATGATCTGGCTACCCATGCGTGACTTTGTTTTTGTCAGATACGACGTAGTTATTGGTATATGGGGTATTTAACTGCGGTTGCCAATTTCTGTTTTTTTCAATATTTGTAAAAATTTACTACGTAGTAAGGAATTGCCGTATATTATTGATTTTTTTTTCATGTTTATGTGTTAGAAAGTGTGCCTTGATGGTTGGGCTAACACGTGCATGTCTTTTTTTTTATCTGAGATGCCGTATATTAGAATGTTGGGCATTTTTCCGCGAGTGCCCCTTTTTATTTGTTTTGCATTTTTTTGCTTAGTCATATTACCGTAAGGAATTGGCAAGTAGTGTCGCAAAACTTATATTTTTATAGTGTTGGAAAGTGTTTCTAGATGATCTGGCTACCCATGCCTATCTTTTTTTTAGCCAGATATAGCTTATATATAGGTATGTGTTCGATTTTCCTGTGATTGCCATTTTTTCGTTTTTTCCCATTTCTTTCAAAATTACTACGTACTAAGGAACTATCACAGAGTAATGATTCATTTAGATGTTTATTTGTCGGAAAATGTGCCTTGATGGTTTGCCTAGCACGTGGCTGAAATTTTTTTTTCTGAAATGCGTATAATAAAATGTTGGCCATTTTTCCGCGAGTGCCCCTTTTTATTTGTTTTGCATTTTTTTACTTAGTCATGTTATCGTAAGGAATTGGCAAGAAGTGTCGCAAAACTTATATTTTTATAGTGTTGGAAAGTGTTTCTAGATGATCTGGCTACCCATGCCTATCTTTTTTTTAGCCAGATATGGTGTATATATAGGTATGTGTTCGATTTTCCTGTGATTGCCATTTTTTCGTTTTTTCCCATTCCTTTCAAAATTACTACGTACTAAGGAACTATCACAGAGTAATGATTCATTTATATGTTTATTTGTCGGAAAATGTGCCTTGATGGTTTGCCAAGCACGTGGCTGAAATTTTTTTTTCTGAAATGCCGTATATTAGAATGGCCATTTTTCCGCGAGTGCCCCTTTTTATTTGTTTTGCATTTTTTTGCTTAGTCATGTTACCGTAAGGAATTGGCAAGTAGTGTCGCAAAACTTATAATTTTATAGTGTTGGAAAGTGTTTCTAGATGATCTGGCTACCCATGCCTATCTTTTTTTTTAGCCAGATATGGCGTATATATAGGTATGTGTTCGATTTTCCTGTGATTGCCATTTTTTCGTTTTTTCCCATTTCTTTCAAAATTACTACGTACTAAGGAACTATCACAGAGTAATGATTCATTTAGATGTTTATTTGTCGGAAAATTTGCCTTGATGGTTTGCCTAGCACGTGGCTGAATTTTTTTTTTTTTCTGAAATGCCGTATATTAGAATGTTAGCCATTTTTCCGCGAGTGCCCCTTTTTATTTGTTTTGCATTGTTTTGCTTAGTCATGTTACCGTAAGGAATTGGCAAGTAGTGTCGCAAAACTTATATTTTTATAGTGTTGGAAAGTGCTTCTAGATGATCTGGCTACCCATGCCTATCTTTTTTTAGCCAGATATGACGTATATATAGGTATGTGTTCGATTTTCCTGTGATTGCCATTTTTTCGTTTTTTCCCATTTCTTTCAAAATTACTACGTACTAAGGAACTATCACAGAGTAATGATTCATTTAGATGTTTATTTGTCGGAAAATGTGCCTTGATGGTTTGCCTAGTACGTGGGTGAAATTTTTTTTTTCTGAAATGCCGTATATTAGAATGTTGGCCATTTTTCCGCGAGTGCCCCTTTTTATTTGTTTTGCATTGTTTTGCTTAGTCATGTTACCGTAAGGAATTGGCAAGTAGTGTCGCAAAACTTGTATTTTTATAGTGTTGGAAAGTGTTTCTAGATGATCTGGCTACCCATGCCTATCTTTATTTTTAGCCAGATATGGCGTATATATAGGTATGTGTTCGATTTTCCTGCGATTGCCACTTTTTCGTTTTTTCCCATTTCTTTCAAAATTACTACGTACTAAGGAACTATCACAGAGTATTGATTCATCTGGATGTTTATTTGTCGGAAAATTTTGTTTATTTCTTTTTTGATTGAATATCATCAAATTTTTTTAGCTAAAATATTATATTGTTTTACATTTTTTTTTTTTTCGATTTTATTTCCCTTCAAAAAAATTTTTTTAGGTCAGAATTTTAATTTTATAGTCGTAAAATAATCGACAATTATCCAGCAACCCACCATACAATTTTTATGCATATCCAAGAATAATTAGATTAGTAAATAACACCTTGAAATTGACATACCCTTCCTACATTTCAAGTGGCAGATTAGGGAGTCTAAGTCAGTGTGGTTGGCGACCATTTTGTGGACATATCCGAAGCGTAAGTTGCCCTATCTATATATATTCTTGTTCCCTATAGAATTTGTGATATTTTGGTATATTTTTACCTGCATAAATATCATATTATATATTAAATATATGTATTTTTTTACGAAATTTCTAAGTACTCAAAAAATTACCTTTAGGTATGGCCCCTGATATAAATGTAATTAACAAAATAATGAAGATTTTTTTTACATATTTCTATTTTAGGATAACATATGTTTATTCCCTAAAAAAATTAGCCACTTCCTATTTCATTTGGGTACCCAAAAAAATTCATGAAATTTGGACAATTTTTTTTTGGCCAAAAAAAATTACCCTTTTTTTCTCATTTCAGATCTTCACCTCCATGGGTCTGACTTCATCCAAAATACATCAAGATGTGTCCTAAACATTCAAGAATCAATTCCTAAAAGGATTTGTGTATATATGTATAAACTTTTTTTTTATGAATTTTTATGTAAGGTCTTTTTTTCTACTTAATTTTTTAAAATATTTATAATAAATAGTTTTTCTGCAGATGAGTAGTATTTATCTTTACAGTTGTTTTAAGCATTCATTGAAGTTTTTTTTTTGGCAAAAGAAAAAAGGAGGTTACTGCAAAAACTGATTTTTCAAGAATTTTTTTTGGCGTCGGGGTCGCACGCTTCCGAGTATACCCTTAAAGGGGTGTCCGAGGAGCGTACCTATCCAGGGTTAATTTTCATATGGAACCTTTTCTTCATTTTTCCTTGACTCATATAAAGGTTCTATAGGCAAAATTTCCTTATCTCACCAATCCTTTTCCTCAAATTCTTGACATATTCTCCATCTATTTCCTCTTGGTCCTTCAATTTTTCTGCTATCATTTTAATCAGTCCTTTTACTTCTCGCCCAAATACCCTTTCATTCAGACTAAATCCCATGCTTTCTAAATAAGCATTACATACCTCAAATAACATGAATGGTAGCCCAATATCCAATTAATTCACAGTTTCATTGCAGAATCTCATTAACATACTTTTCAACGTTTGATGAAACCTCTCTAATGAACCTTGGGTCTCTGGATGATAAGCAGTCGATAGTTGTCGTTTCACATCCAACAGTTTCATTACGTACTGAAATAATTTTGATGTGAAATTCATTCTGCGGTCACTTTGAACGATTTCCGGTATACCAGACTAGTAAAATAATCTAATAACTTCTCAGCAATTAATTTGGCACTGATGTTCCTGACGGGTATGGCTGCTGGTTATCTCGTCACTGAGCACATCAAGGTTAACATATATTCGTGACCTTTTTTCGTCCTTGGTAAGGATCCCAAAATGTCGATCATTACCTTGCTGAAGGGTTCTCTTCTCACTTCTATCGGGTGTAAAGCAGCTTTCTTAATGTACTCGTTTGGTTTTCTAGCCATCTGACGTACATAACACGCACGGCAAAAGTGGACCACGTCCTTATGCATGCCAGGCCAGAAAAAAGTGTTTCATAATCTTCTCCATCGTCTTCCTTATCGCCATATGTCCTGTCTCGTGTGCTACAGCGATCACCTGTCTTTTCAACGGTGCAGGAATTAATATTTGACGATATATCGCCCATTCAGCACTCCCAGATATATCGGCGAGCCTATGCTTCCTCATAAACAACCCATCCTTAAGATAGCAGATTGGAGACTGCTGTTAACATTGCATCCTTTTGTTGCAATCCTAACAGACTTTTCCTACCCACTTGTCCTACTTCTAATGCTAAGTTTTCTATTTCTTCTAAGTACGTTTCTTTTTCATTCTCTTGTCCATTTGTCTGTCGTTCCTCTTCTCTTGAGCTTACTCGAGAGTTCTCCTCTTGCGTACTATCAAAGGAATCCTCTTCTTCGGAAAGCAAATCGTCCAAGTTTATCTCTCCTTCAATTTCTTTTCCTTCTTCAGCAGCCACTTTCTTCTTCATACTCCAAGTCATCACAAAACTAGGAAACAGATACAGGTGGTCCCTCCCTAGTTCAGTCGTATGACTATACTTCAATGGTTTTTCTGTTACAATGGACAAGGCACAAACGGTGCTCCACCAACCTCATCATGCAGAATGACGTCTACTCCTTTGACAGCCAAAGAATCCCTTGCTGCAAAGTCAAAATTACATATCACCAACTTGCATGACAGTTTAAAACAGAAAATAGGGGTAACCTCATCACCTTCTATTCCCTTCTAAATAACTGAGTACACTGTGAGAGATTGTTTCACCAACGGGTGCACTCCTCGTACCACCACTCTATGATTACAACCTGTATCACGCAATATCCTGACCAGGGTTCGCTCACTCCCGTCTATTGCTGCTAACATACCGTCATGAATGTATGGTTTGAAGGTATCCACACTGTTTGGGTTTGTCCTGTTCGTCATGTAAACGTTGGCTGGTATATTTTCCTCTTCGACCTTTCCCGATTGTTTCTTCGTCTTCGCATTCTGTGAAGTGAAATTATCCTTAATCTCTTGGGAAACTGCTTATGATTGGTTTGACCAACATTCCTAACTGATAGAGCCTTTCTTGCTACACTTACAATATCAACCATCTGCACATCTTTTACGATACTTGAAGGACGACGATTTGATGATTGTTGCTGTGGGGCTATCACATTCTGCATAGGGACAGTACCAGTGCTACTTCCACTGTAACTATTGAACTTGTTCACATGGTTATTACTGAACTGGTTTCCATGGTTCGGCAAATACTTGGCACTGGGTCGGAGTGATGGGTGAAACTTCATGCCCGAGGAGGGTTTACGACTAATAGTATTATAATCTTCACTCAGTGAAGTGGCTTTATCAAGTTTCTTCACCTCTCTCTCATGTATGTTCGAATATGTTCAGGAATTTTTCGTAGATACTGATCTAGTATTATCAATACTTCTAAATCAAGCATCTCCCTCACGTTAGCAACCTCTGTCCTTCTCTTAAAACATCGTCGTACTTTAAAATCGTAATCCAGGAAAGTCATTTTCTCGTCCTTCCTCATACTTTGGAATATTTCATTATATTGTTCATGGGTCATCTGATACACTTGCAGCACACTCCTCCTCACTTCTTGATACTCCTTCCTATGGTCCTGAGGTAAGGAAGAGTTTGCACTGTGGTCTTTCCCAATCAATACACTCTGCAATAACACAGACCATTTATCTTCTGGTGATTTCATTGTCGATGCAACCATTTCAAAATGATTGAAGAACTCATCTGGAGCCTCTTCAGTGAACTTTGGAATTAGCCTCTGGGCATCCGACACATTAAATACGGGTTCGTACCTAACAGGAGTCGTGTCTGTCTGCATTGTTGACTGTGCACGGGCGTTCAACAGCTCCAACTTCTGCGGATGTGTGATCTCTCATGCCTCTTTGTTCTCCTTTTCTTCTCGTTCCCTCTCTTTTTTTTATCCTTCCTTCTCTTTATCTCCTCATTCTCTTTCTTTTGCTTCCATGCTACTTGCATGTCTCATGATTTCTCGGGCTTCTTCTTCAGATTTTGCTTCTATTTCTTTTGCACATCGTCTTTCTTCTTTCTCTTCTTCTCCTTGTC
>NC_090761.1:2223495-2233495 GCF_036898095.1 Palaemon carinicauda
TGGGGATGAGAAAGCAGCAAGTTAATTTCCTAAAGCGTTGGTTGAGATAATTAGGGAGGGAGGTTATTCTGCTTATCAAGTGTTCAATGTGAATGAGACAGGTTTATTTTGGAAGCGTATGCCTAACCGCACGTACATAGCAAAGGAGGAGAAGTCAGCACCTGGTCATAAAGCCAGCAAGGAGAGGCTAATTTTGCTTCTTTGGGGATATGCTGCTGGCGACTTCAAACTGAAGCCCTTGCTGGCATATCAGGCTGAAAATCCAAGGGCACTAGAGGGCATTTGGAAGAATCAACTACCAGTCATTTAGAAGGCAAATAAGAAGGCATGGGTGACACTTGCAGTGTTTGAGGACTGGTTTATCAACCATTTTGTGCCAAGTGTGGAGTGGTATTGCACCCAAAAGGGTATCCCCTTTAAGGTGTTGCTAGTGCTGGACAACGTCCCTGAACACCCTGCCCAGCTGATAGACTTTCACCCTAATGTCAAGGTGGTTTACCTTCCAATTAATACCACGGCCCTTTTACAGCCTATGGACCAAGGAGTGATTGCTTCATTTAAGGCCTACCACCTCCAAAGGACAATTGCTATGGCATTATAGGCAACTGAAACGAAGAAGGATTTGACTCTGAAGGACTTTTGGAAATCCTACAACATCCTTGAAGCTGTTAAGAACATCGCTGATTCCTGGGAGGAGGTTAAAATGACAATCACGAATGGTGTTTGGAGGAAACTATGTCCTCAATTTGTATATAATTTCCATGGGTTTTGGGACACAGTTGACCATGTTATCAAGAACATTGTTGCCCTGAGTAAGGAAATCGATCTGGATATGGAGGTTGATGATGTTATAGAGCTGCTGGAATCTCATGGAGAGGAGTTATCTGTTGAGGACTTGATACAACTGGAGAAGCAGATCATAGAGGAAGAAGAAACCCCCACCCCAGATCCTAAAGCTTTCACAAGGCAGGGCTTGTCAAAAGGTTTTGCTGAGATACAGCAAGCATTGACAACTTTCGAGGCTCAGGATCGGAACATGGACAGGTTCACTAGGGTTTCCAGAGGCATCATGGACTTACTGCAGTGTTACAAGGAGATCTTGGATGAGAAGAGGATCCTGTCTGTCAAGTCTAACCTGGAGCGGTATTTTAAGAAAGTAGAGAGACCTGCACCCTCTACATCAGCTGCCTCTACTACTTCAGATTTGCCAGCAACAGAGCCTCTACCCTCCACCTCAGCTGCCTCTATTGCTACAGAGCCTCCACCATCAACCTCAGCTGTCACCATTGCTTCTCCAGCTTGTACACCAACTTCTGTAGGTTCTGCCTCACCTCCAGACTCACCTGCCCCAGCTTCTCCACCACCTTCTGTAGGTTCGGCCTCACCTCCAGACTCACCAGCCCCAGCTTCTCCAGCATCTTCTTTCTCGCTTCCAGAGAAATCTGACTCACCTGCCCCAGTTTCTCCAGCATCTTCTGCAGCTTTCTCTCCACAATAAACCTGTCTTTCCATCCCTTACAACATCCCTTCCAGTGTGCAAGCCAACCATAGGATTAAGATGAGGAAGTGTTCTCTTTTTTTTATGAATATTTACTTTAATTCATGTGGTAATGAATTGTTTTCTCTTTTTCTAGTACTGTTTTTATGTCATTTGATATATTTTATTATAGTACAATACTTTACAGTTCAGTACAGTACGTATAGAGTTATCTATCTATGGTGTTCCGACTTGCACTGAAATTTGAGTTACACAGCGTCTTTTAGAACAGATCAATGTCATAACCTGAGGACCCCCTGTATATATATTTATATATATATATATACATATATATTGTAACAAACTTTACCCAGGGTTTTGATTAATTTATCTTAATTGGTAAAGTAATATTTTGAGTGTCACCTAAAGTCACTTTAATTTAATTTTCTTTTCATCGCCATCTAGTGGTTGATGTATTAGGCTCTAAGATTGGTACGTCACCCATGGAATGTTTTGTTTTGTTTTTCATGTTGACTGTTTGGGAATGTGGGGCGAGGTGACGAGGGACCTTTTATTGGAGGTAAATGAGAGTGAGGAAATAGCTGCCATCTTCAAACTTGAAGATCTCACCGTGAGTTGGCTCTTCAACCGCTGAAGATTACTAGGGGGAGTGATCCAGTGTCTTCAGTGAAGGAGGCGGTGGAGGATTTGATCGCCGCCTTTGGAGGAGCAGCTCAGCAGCAGTTAAATGCTATCACTTTCTCCTGTGCATGGTGAGGGTTTGCTGTAATTGTGTGTGTTACCAGCGGGGAGAAGGACTCTCCACGGACCAGAATCCATCACTACTGTACCCGTTAAAGCTGAGACCTATCTTCCTTTTGGTAAGGGTAGTGATTTTGGTTTGCCTCCATTTCATCTCTGAAGGAGTAGAGGGCGGCGCCTTTAGTGATTTTTCACCGCTGTTTGTGTTGCGCTACGCGGTTAGCGTAAACAAAGTCTCATCCATGATTGGTCCTCGGACTTTATTCGTCTTTCTGTGAACTCCTACATCAGGAGTTTTTATTTTTGTGTTAATGTAGGTTAACTATTAATGTGATTTATGTGTATTGGGGGATGGGAAGTTTTGCCTAGATTTGTATAAAGAGGGATAGAGTTAAAGTTCCGAGACTTTCTTGCTCTTTTCTATCAGTCAATGTAATTGTGTAATTTGTCGGGTGAATGGTAGTTTGCGAGGTTATTCTTTCCTTTTACTGTTGTCTTGCCTTTCCGTGTCGTTGTTGATGAGTGGGTCCTATATGTGTTCGTTGTACTGTGCTTGTGGTTTGATATCTTCCCATTTAAAGTGATTTTCTGTGTTATTTTGTTTGTAAATAAATATTCAATATGACTCTTGCAGTGTTTTATGATTACCCACTCCCTTAACCCTGGATAGGTACGATGGGTCGTTTGCGACCCCGAGCGTCAAAAAAAAACAGGTTTTTCTCACGTGACTCACCCCCGTGACTGAATTTGTGGGTGATCGACCTGCAGGAGGTGTCTCCCCTACACGCTCTAGTAGTGTCCAGATGTGCATTGCTGTAGCTGTACTCCTTCCCCGATTTCTGAGACGCGTCGGGGTCGAGCGCGACCGAGTTTACCCTTCTAAGGTAGTTTGCATAATTATCAAAGTTATTACGTATTATGAAATTGTCGTAGAATGGTGCAACTTGTATAGGTTATCAGTTGTGGAAAGTCTTGGTGGATTGTTTGGCTACCATGTGCATGATTTTTTTTTTTAGTTAAAATGTCGTTCATCACCACGAGGACCATTTTACCGCGAGTGCCCCTTTTTCATTTTTTTTCATTTTTTTGCCAAGTCATTTTTCCGTAAGATATTGCCAAATAGGGTCGTAAAACTTTTGCTTGTTTAGTGTTGGAAAGTGTGTCTAGATGATCTGGCTACCCATGCATGACTTTGTTTTTGTCAGATACGACGTAGTTATTGGTATATTGGGTATTTAACTGCGGTTACCAATTTCTGTTTTTTTTCAATATTTGTAAAAATTACTACGTAGTAAGGAATTGCCGTATATTATTCATTTTTTTTTTATGTTTATGTGTTAGAAAGTGTGCCTTGATGGTTGGGCTAACACGTGCATGTCTTTTTTTTTATCTGAGAAGCCGTATATTAGAATGTCGGGCATTTTACCGCGAGTGTCCCTTTTTCATTTTTTTTCATTTTTTTGCCAAGTCATTTTTCCGTAAGATATTGCGAAATAGTATCGTAAAACTTTTGCTTTTTTAGTGTTGGAAAGTGTGTCTAGATGATCTGGCTACCCATGCGTGATTTTGTTTTTGTCAGATACGACGTAGTTATTGGTATATTGGGTATTTAACTGCGGTTGCCAATTTCTGTTTTTTTTCAATATTTGTAAAAATTTACTACGTAGTAAGGAATTGCCGTATATTATTGATTTTTTTTTCATGTTTATGTGTTAGAAAGTGTACCTTGATGGTTGGGCTAACACGTGCATGTCTTTTTTTTTTATCTGAGATGCCGTATATTAGAATGTTGGGCATTTTTCCGCGAGTGCCTCTTTTTATTTGTTTTGCATTTTTTTGCTTAGTCATGTTACCGTAAGGAATTGGCAAGTAGTGTCGCAAAACTTATATTTTTATAGTGTTGGAAAGTGTTTCTAGATGATGTGGCTACCCATGCCTATTTTTTTTTTTAGCCAGATATGGCGTATATATAAGTATGTGTTCGATTTTCCTGTGATTGCCATTTTTTCGTTTTTTCCCATTTCTTTCAAAATTACTACGTACTAAGGAACTATCACAGAGTAATATTTCATTTATATGTTTATTTGTCGGAAAATGTGCCTTGATGGTTTGCCTAGCACGTGGCTGATATTTTTTTTTTCTGAAATGCCGTATATTAGAATGGCCATTTTTCCACGAGTGCCCCTTTTTATTTGTTTTGCATTTTTTTGCTTAGTCATGTTACCGTAAGGAATTGGCAAGTAGTGTCGCAAAACTTATAATTTTATAGTGTTGGAAAGTGTTTCTAGATGATCTGGCTACCCATGCCTATCTTCTTTTTTTAGCCAGATATGGCGTATATATAGGTATGTGTTCGATTTTCCTGTGATTGCCATTTTTTCGTTTTTTCCCATTTCTTTCAAAATTACTACGTACTAAGGAACTATTGCAGAGTAATTATTCATTTAGATGTTTATTTGTCAGAAAATGTGCCTTGATGGTTTGCCTAGCACGTGGCTGAATTTTTTTTTTCTGAAATGCCGTATATTAGAATGTTAGCCATTTTTCCGCGAGTGCCCCTTTTTATTTGTTTTGCATTTTTTTGCTTAGTCATGTTACCGTAAGGAATTGGCAAGTAGTGTCGCAAAACTTATATTTTTATAGTGTTGGAAAGTGTTTCTAGATGATCTGGCTACCCATGCCTATCTTTTTTTTAGCCAGATATGGCGTATATATAGGTATGTGTTCGATTTTCCGTTGATTGCCATTTTTTCGTTTTTTCCCAATTCTTTCAAAATTACTACGTACTAAGGAACTATCACAGAGTAATGATTCCTCTAGATATTTATTTGTCGGAAAATTTTGTTTACTTTTTTTTTGATTGAATATCATCAAATTTTTTTAGCTAAAATATTATATTGTTTTACATTTTTTTTTTTTTTTTTCGATTTTATTTCCCTTCAAAAAAATTTTTTTGGGTCAGAATTTTAATTTTATAGTCGTAAAATAATCGACAATTATTCAGCAACCCACCATACAATTTCTATGCATATCCAATAATAATTAGATTAGTAAATAACACCTTGAAATTGACATACCCTTCCTACATTTCAAGTGGCAGATTAGGGAGTCTGAGTCAGTGTGGTTGGCGGCCATTTTGTGGACATATCCGAAGCGTAAGCTGCCCTATCTATATATATTCTTGTTCCCTATAGAATTTGTGATATTTTGGTATATTTTTACCTGCATAAATATCATATTATATATTAAATATATGTATTATTTTACGAAATTTCTAAGTACTCAAAAAATTACCTTCAGATATGGCCCCTGATATAAATGTAATTTACAAAATAATGAAGATTTTTTTACATATTTCTATTTTAGGATAACATATGTTTATTCCCTAAAAAAATTAGCCACTTCCTATTTCATTTGGGTACCCAAAAAAATTCATGAAATTTGGACAAATATTTTTGGCCAAAAAAAGTTACCCTTTTTTTTCTCATTTCAGATCTTCACCTCCATGGGTCTGACTTCATCCAAAATACATCAAGATGTGTCCTAAACATTCAAGAATCAATTCCTAAAAGGATTTGTGTATATATGTATAAACTTTTTTTTTATGAATTTTTATGTCAGGTCTTTTTTTTTCTACTTAATTTTTTAAAATATTTATAATAAATAGTTTTTCTGCAGATGAGTAGTATTTATCTTTACAGTTGTTTTAAGCATTCATTGAAGTTTTTTTTGGCAAAAGAAAAAAGGAGGTTACTGCAAAAACTGATTTTTCAAGAATTTTTTTTGGCGTCGGGGTCGTTCGCGTCCGAGTATACCCTTAAAGGGGTGTCCGAGGAGCGTACCTATCCAGGGTTAATATCACTGTTACATATTATTGCTAGCTCTGGCTGTGAAGAAAACTTAAAGAACTTGGCCCTCACTGGGTCCGTGCGTAACATTTGGCGACCTTGCCAGGATCCTGTAAAACTAGTATTTTCAGGATCCCCAGAGCGTACGTAATTGTATGTTAACAAATAGTGAAGGAGGTGGTAATTATCAGTTTCGCTAGTTATATTTCTTCGACAAAATGACTGATACAGAGGAAGTGGCTGGGTTTAATGTTTCGGAGTTTTTCCATAGTCCTGATTGGGAGGAGAAGATAGGTGATCTTAGTAAGAGCCATTTAATGATAATTGGTGAATATCTTGGGTTGCCTATTGTCGCAGGTGTGAAGAAAGGGAGTTTGTTGCTTCAGGTAATGAAGGCTATGCAAGGTAGAATAGCAGGTCCTAGTTTACCTGAACCAGAGTCAATTAAGGATAAGATAGCTTTGCAAAAGATAGAAATGGAAAAGTTGAAGTTACAGTTAGAAATGGGTAAGACTGAAGTAGCTAATAGTGAAAGAGAGAGGCTTCATGAGAGGGAATGGGAAAAGCTTAGGTTAGATCAGGAAAAAGAATTGGAAAAGCTTAGAATAGCGCAGGAGCAGGTGAGAGTAGAACAGGAGAGGGCTAGATTAGAGTACGAGAGTGAACAGGAGAAGGTTAGGTTAGATCAGGAAAGAGAATTGGAAATTAGGAGAAGGGAACATGAATTACAGGTACTTCGGCTGAAGCGACCAGAAGCGGAAGATAGGTTTAATATTGGCAGCGCAATTAAGCTGGTACCAATATTTAATGAATCCGATGTCGCAGAATTTTTCTCTGCATTCGAAAAATTAGCGAGAAAACTGAGTTGGCTGGAATCAATGTGGACTACCTTAGTTCAATGCAGATTGATTGGTAAGGCACAGAAGGTTTATGCAGCGCTAAGTGAAGAGACGAGTGCAGAGTATGAACAGGTCAAAGAGATAATATTGAAGGCTTATGAACTGGTACCGGAGGTGTACCGTCAACGCTTTCGTAACTTGCGTAAACTGTATAACTGCACGTTTGTTGAATTTGCTAGAGAGAAAGTAAGTGCGTTTTTAGATTGGTTAAAAGGGAAGGGTATTAATGATTTTGAAAGTTTAAAGGAACTAATATTAATTGAGGAATTTAAAAATCACATTGGGATGGAACTTAAAGTACATTTAGAAGACTTGAAATTGGAAACTATAGAAGCAGTAGCGGTTGCTGCGGACAAATATGCTTTATCGCATAAGTCAGTAAATCGTTTTTCATCGAGACTCAATAAATGGGATAAAGGTAAGAAGGGCGAGAAAGCAGCGGTAACGTCTGGTAAGTCGGATGGAGGGAGTTCTCCAAAGAAGGCAAAGTCATCACCAAGTAGGGGTGGAAGTGAGATCATTTGTTTTTTCTGCAGGAAAAAGGGCCATGTTAAGGCTGATTGTACTGCCTGGAAAGGGCAGGGTAAGTCAAAGCCGGTAGGCTTGATTGGTAAGGTTGCTGGGAGCAGGTCCCAGGTAAGTAGTTGCTTCAGAAAGTACGTCGCAGAAGGCGAGGTTTTCGCTAAAGACCGGTCAGGGTCTGGAAGGCGGATGAGAATACTACAGGACACTGGAGCGGCCCAGTCGGTAATCTTACGGTCCTCATTGCCCTGGGACTTCAGGGAGGAGGAGCCAGAGTATGTAGTATTAGGTGGATTTCCTAATACGGTAGTAGCGTGTCCTCTGGATGAGTTTTGGGTAGACTCAAGGTGGATTAATGGACCTATGAAGTTGGCAATGGTGGATGTATTACCCGTAAGCAATGTTGATATTGTGTTGGCTAACGATATAGAGGCAGGTACGGTATGTGATTGCCCGGTTGTGCAATGCAGGTATGCTGACCCAGTTAGTGAAATTGAACCGGTAATGGTTGTGACTCGCTCGGCAGCGCATTCATCTGGGATAGAGGATGAAGGGTTAGGCTTGGATAGTCTAGAGGAGCTGTCAGAGGGAGGGGTTTCTGGGTTAAGTGCTTCTGCAAGTCCTAGTCTGGTCTCTGAGTGGGATAGCTCAGTAGGGTGGGATAGGGAATCACTTAGGTTAGCTCAGAAGGAGGAGTTTGGAGAATTAGGAGTGGAGGTAGACTCTGATTTGAGTAGACCTCGGTATCTGTGGGAAGACGGCATCCTACTGAGGGTGAGTTGGTCAACTATGGTTCCGTCTGATGATTGGGAGGTAAGGAAACAGGTGGTAGTGCCCCATAAATATAGGGACAAGATTTTATGGTTGGGACACGAGGATGTGTTTGCAGGTCATTTTGGAATTGGAAAGACTTTTAGGAAAATTGCTGAAAACTTTTATTGGCCAAAGATGAGATCTGAGGTAAAAAGGTTTGTTAATTCTTGCAAAACTTGTCAACTGGTTGGTAAACCCAATCAGAAAATCCCTAAGGCACCTTTAAAACCTATTCCAGCAGTGGGGGAACCTTTTCAGGAAATTTTGATTGACATTGTAGGCCCATTGCCTATAACCAGCAGTGGTAATCAATACATACTAACTATAATGGATCGAATGTCTAGGTACCCGGAAGCAGTGCCCCTGAGGAGTTTTAAGAGTAAGCAGGTCATCAATGCATTAACAAACTTCTTTTCCAGGTTTGGTTTGCCCAAGACGATTCAATCTGATTGCGGGACTAATTTTACAAGCAAAGATTTTTGTAAAAGTTTACAGGAGTTAAAGGTTCAACATATCAGGTCATCGCCTTACCATCCAGAAAGCCAGGGACAGATTGAGCGATTCCATCAGACGCTGAAATCCATGTTAAAAAAATATTGTGGGGATAATCTGGGAGGATGGGATAAAGTTCTCCCATATTTACTTTTTGCTTTTAGGTCTGTACCAAGTGATGTAGTGAGTTTCACCCCCTTTGAATTAGTTTTTGGTCACAAGGTAAGGGGTCCCTTGGATGGGATAAGAGAGAGTTGGGAGGGGAGTCACCCTAACGTAAGCTTGATAGAGTTCTTGAGAGAGTCCAGGAGTAAGTTAACTAAGGCATGGGAATTTGCTAAGAATAATCTAGTAATTGGTCAGGGGAAGATGAAGGAAAAGTACGATGTAAAGACCAGAGTTAGGGAATTTCAGGTTGGGGATAAGGTACTTGCTTTCCTGCCAATTCCAGGAAATCCCTTAACGGCAAAGTTTTCAGGTCCATGGAAGGTTGCAAAGGTAGTTAGTAGTCTTAACTATCTGATAGAAACACCAGACAGGCGACGTAAGTATCAACTATGCCATACAAATATGTTGAAACCTTTTGTTGAGCGTGAGAGTAAGGAACCCATCTTATTACTCAATAGGGTTGAGCCTAATGTTGTAGGTCTCAGCATTGACATGCCATGGCCCAGAAATAATCAGGAAATGTTAAGTAATTTGTCTGGGAATTTGCTACACCTAGAAAGGGATCAGAGGGAGTCTGTGGTAAATTTATGTGAATCTTTTCCAGAATTATTTCAGGATTCTCCAGGGCTTACCAATGTATTGAGTCACGATGTGGAAGTGGGAAATGCTAAGCCCATCAAGCAAGCCCCCTATAGGACCAATCCAGTAAAAAGAAAGATTATTGATAAGGAAGTAGAGTATATGTTGGAGCACAATTTAATTGAAGACAGTAATAGTCCATGGTCTTCTCCTGTAGTCTTGGTGAAGAAGGAGGGAGGTGAGTACCGGATGTGCTTTGATTACAGGAGAATTAATGCAGTCACTGAGGCTGACAGCTTTCCTCTTCCTCGAGTAGAGGACTGTATTAATGACATAGGGAATGCTCAGTATATTAGTAATTTTGACTTGTTAAAAGGATACTGGCAAGTTCCATTGACTAAGCGGGCTAGGGAGGTATCCGCATTTGTAACTCATGAAGG
>NC_090761.1:2238495-2245995 GCF_036898095.1 Palaemon carinicauda
TGGGCAGCATCCAAGACTGCCTCTCTGCAAGCATCCAAAAAAGTGATCCAGTTCCTGGAACATCTGGGATTCAAGATCAACTTCAAGAAGTCTCGCCTCTTCCAAGCTCAGAAGTTTCAATGGCTGAGAATACATTGGAACTTGAAGTCACACCGCCTCTCCATTCCACCAAGGAAGAGGAGAGAGATCGCGGGTTCTGTCAAGAGACTACTGAAACCCGACAGGATCTAAAGACGCCAGCAGGAAAGAGTACTGGGCTCTCTCCAGTTTGCAGCAGTAACAGACCCAGTGCTAAGAGCACAGCTGAAAGATGCGTCAGGAGTCTGGAGAAGATAAGCATCAAACGCTCGAAGAGATCTACAGAGACCGGTACTGACCTTACTACGATCACTTCTGAAGATGTGGTCGAAGGTCAAGGGCCTAAAGAGGACCGTTCCCTTACAACCACCTCCCCCATCGGTGACCATCCACATGGATGCCTCGATGGAAGGATGGGGAGGTCACTCCTATCAAAGGAAAGCCCAAGGGACCTAGTCATCCCTGTTCAAGACCTTTCACATCAATATTCTGGAGGCCATGGCCGTCTTCTTGAAGCTGAAGAAACTATCCCCTCACAGATCAGCCCACATCAGGCTGGTCTTGGACAGCGAAGTGATAGTGAGATGTCTGAACCAACAAGGCTCAAGATCGCCCCACATCAACTATGTGATGTTAACCATCTCTCATTTAGCGAATAAGAAGAGATGGCACTTATAAGCAGTTCACCTACAAGGGTTCCGCAATGGGACGGCAGACGCTCTATCCAGGCTAAAGCCGATAGTCAGAATGGTCACTAGACGCAGACTTATCCTCCTTCATCTTGGAAAAAGTCCCAGACCTGCAGATCGACCTCTTTGCGAAGAGCGACAACAAGAAACTACCACGATATCTAGCCCCATATGAGGACCCTTTGGCAGAAGCGATTGGAACAGATGGACCCGGATCTACCGGTTCCCTCCAACGAATCTCCTGCTGAAAGTCCTCAACAAGCTGCGTTCCTTCAAAGGAACTGCAGCAGTAGTGGCCCCCAAGTGGCCCAGGAGCAATTGGTTCCCTCTAGTGATGGAACTAAAACTGAGGCTGGTCCATCGACCAAACCCAGCTCTTTCCCAATTGGATCAGAATTCGACTGTCTTTGCTTCATCACAGAGAACCCAAAACCTTCATCTCATGATTTTCTTGCCCTCGCACTTAAGAAAAGATTTAGGATCTCGAAAGGTAGTATAGACTTCTTAGAACAATAAATGTCAAAGTCAACCAGAAGAAAATACGAATCGTCTTGGAAAAAGTGGGTTGCTTTTGTTAAAGCAAAAAGGCCAAAAGAAATCTCAATAGACTTCTGCCTGTCTTTCTTCATCCACCTTCACAAGCAAGGCTTGGCTGCCACCACGATAAGTATGTGTAAGTCAGCTTTGACTAGACCTCTTCTATACGCCTTCCAGGTGGACCTGGCGAACGAAATCTTCAACAAGATACCGAAGGCATGCACTAGACTTAAACCAGCAGCCCCTCCGAAGCCCATTTCATGGTCTCTGGACAAAGTCTTACACTATGCTTCAACCTTGAACAATGAAGATTGTTCTCTTAAGGATCTAACACAAAAAGTGATATTCCTGTTTGCTATAGCCTCAGGGGCTAGAGTTAGTGAAATAGTAGCCTCAGGTGCTAGAGTTAGTGAAATAGTAGCCCTATCAAAAGACGAGGGCTATATTCAATTCACGAAAGTGGGAAAACTGAATCTCTTTCCTGATCCTACTTTTCTCGCCAAAAACAAGCTACCCACCAAAAGGTGGGGTCCCAGGAGATTCTGCCCTCTGAAGGAAGATGTCTCTCTATGTCCAGTAGAGTGTCTAAAGGTCTATCTTCGAAGAACTTCAGACTTCAAGGGAGGACAGCTCTTCAAAAGCAAAACCTCTGGATAAAAGTTATCCCTAAAACAACTGAGGGCGAAGCTCACCTATTTAATTTGCAGAGCAGATCCTGATAGTATACCCGCAGGTCATGATCCGAGAAAAATTGCTTCATCACTGAACTTCTTTCAGTATATGGACTTTGAGCGTCTCCGCTCAAACACTGGTTGGAAATCCTTCAGAGTTTTTTTATAAACATTATGCGAAGCAAGTGCACACGTTGAAACATTTTGTGGTGGTGACAGGTAGCGTGGTGAAACCTGTCGCCTAGTACTACGATGAACAGTGAATTGATTGGGACTTTTCAATTCGGGTGAAAAGGTGTTGACACCTTCCAGTGCAATACCCTTTTATTGAGTGTCACGCTGGTGACACTAGGACTGTTCTTTTTTGGGTGCAGAATTATACCAATGACAGTAGTGCCATTTGTACACTTGTACACAGTGTTGATAGTTACCCAACATTTACAGTAAAATTATCTTAATAATTTTCTTAACTGATTTTGAGTGGCATCAAAATTTTCTTCCCTTTCAGGTAGAAAATATTTTATTTGTATATGTTGAATGTATAACTCTATTACAAATTTTAATACACCCTCTGTTCCATTTGATTATCGATTTAATAAAATGGTGAAAGTGTATTTGCGTCTTATTTCGTCCCATATGTAGCTAAATAAACTTAGCCGGAGTCTTTTACTTATTTTCCTAGGTAAAATTCATACTTAAGGTACTTAATCATATGAACAAAAGATCTGAATGATATTTATATTTGTTCTTATATGAATACAAACCTTGTGCTTCTATCGTCGAGTACGACATTTCCCTGCAAGGGGCAGGAAGCCCTAACATTGTTCCATGCTTAGTGGTAATGACGTATAACGGTATCGTCATATATTTCAATGGTCTGGATGACCATATAGAAGCTGACCCAAGGTTGAGGCACTTATACAAACCCACATATATAGTACTTTCATGTAATTCTCTGGTAAACTTCCATCAAAACACGGATTTTGAAGCAAAGCGAAAAATCTATTTTTGGGTGAGATGGCCATGCCGTCCTGATGGACCTACCCTCCTTTTCTAAGAAAAGGATTATGTAATAATCCCCTCCTGAAACTACTCTATCTGTAGCACCATGCTCAATGCTACAAGGAATGAGTAGCCATTTTGGGCCCTGTAATAGTAGGGGAGGAAGGGTAACCTTGATAACGGCTCCCCTTCAATTTCGCCACTTTCCCCCTCAGAGCGAAAGCTCTATTCGGGGTGAAGATTGCCATGTGTCGTATCAAGATATACGTCCCCTGATATTATGTGATATCCTTAAGAAATATTTTAAGGATACTCCCGCCAGGAGTTAGAATTCTGGAGACCTATGGTCATTCTCTGGGAGTATCACTGTAGCCAAATATCCCTTAGAAAGATGTCTATAGGAAGCTTCCATCAGGACGACATGGCCATCCCACCCAAAACTAGATTTTTTGTTTTGCTTCAAAATCCGTTTATTCACATATTTCATTTGTATATTTAACAGGTATATAGCCAGCTCATAAAGTTAATTCCTCTCTTGTAGGTTCAAGTATTTGTATATAAATTTTGTAAGACTTTCGTTGTTCACGTGATTGTATTTTTCATTCAAGTCAGCATATGTTAATTTACGTTATTTTCAAGAATTAACTTTTTATTTCACATATTTTATTACAGTTTTGTGCAATCTCGAATAAGTAAGCTGTAAAAACCATAAGAGGTTTGAAAACGAGGGATTATGTAAATTTTTATAGGTATTGTATCATGTTATATTTCCACGAGGTTGGAATGTTCTTGAAAATGCCAGAGTTAGTTTTATCTTTTTTTTCAATGTTTCAAGGAGGAAGGTGGGTGGGGTTACCTGAGAAAGAGTCACCTCACTTGTGCATTGATATTAGTCTGATACTTGATCGATGGCAACCTTACGGTACTAGAACCTGCCCCCAAGCCACGAAAATAATCTACTTAAAATTCATCTAGAAGTTCTTAAGTTAACATAAATACGCCCCAGGAATGCAATAGAAGCAGAAGAGCTGCAGCCAATCCTTTTGAAAGAGCCAACATCTTCTCTCCTCAAGTGCCACATGTGTGTGCAATCTCCTTAGTAAATAAGCTTTTTACCCAACATATATTGTGTGTAGCGTGTTCAAACGTTAATGAAACTTTGAAGGGGTTTTAAAATTATATAATACCAGCTTGTACAGTACAAGCTGGTATTATATAATTTTTTTTGTAATTGGCCGTGAGAGTTTAGGTTAGAAATGTGAAATGTATTTATTCTGCTCATCTGTTCGATTACTTCATGAGTCAAAACACGTGAGTGTGTTAATTACTGTTATGTAAACTTCATTTAGTATTTACTCTTTAGAGTGTTAGGTGTTAACTATTTCCATTAATTATCAAGATTAGATATTTGTGTAAAACTTAATTTCTGGTGAAACAAGTGATTATATAATTTTCAGAATGTAACATTCTCTTGTCTTAGTTTAAGGTTTTGTTCATATTTAATATTTCGAGTGATTCATTTTGGTAATGCTTTTAGGTAATAATGTTGTACATTTTTTTATAGAATATATTATTTTTGTAAAGTTTGTTTTATTTCTATCACTAGTATTTCTTCCACAGCTCTCTCGTAATCCCTGACTAAGAATCAAAAGGTAAAAGGTTGTTTTGAATGATTCAGGTAATTAATCATTCTGTTTTGTTTTAAGTATACTTAAGAGACCTTTGGACATTCAGTATTTTTTATATATTGCCGTCTGGGAATTATATAACTTCTCAGAGAATGAATATTTCTTTAACCCATTACAGCCTAGCGGCAGCAAAAGCTGCCACTATATTCTGAAGTGTCCAGAATTGTCTGTATGTCTTACAGCCTTATCATACATTGTGAGCATATTGAAACAAGTTCATTCTTGCTGCTGACCGGGCCACATTACCCTGCAACTCACCTAATGCTGTCAGTTGAGCTTAGATTGTGAATAAGTTAAGATGGGTTGAAAAGAGGACTACATTTAGTTGTAAAGAAAGGTATTTTCTATATGAAATTTACAATGATTTCAAAACATTATTGCTGTGTTTCTGTGATCTAGAGGTTTCTTTTTTGTGTGTTATCCATAAAATATCTCTGCAATTTTTTTCAAGGCCATCACTGAGAAAAGCATTTTTAATGGCAGCTTTTGCTGCCGCTAGGCTATAACGTAATAATTTTTTTCCGTTTTCTTATATAGAGTTCATTTATTTTCAAATAGTGGTCAAAATCTTATTAGAGTATATTCAGTTCGTAGTTTCATGACTGAGAGAAGAAATTAACGTTGAATGAACCCAATTCTTTGTTTGCTACTCAGCTCCACAGGAGTTTTATAAGAAAAACTGATGCAATTTTTCATCCTCACGATGTTTTATCTTGCAAACGTAATATTAGTGTTCCTACAAAAATGATAGTACATCTATGTGAATGTCAACATATAGGTCTATACGCAGGTAAACACACACACACACACACACACATATATATATATATATATATATATACATATACATATATATGAATATATACACACACACACACACACACACACATATATATATATATTATATATATATCTGATATATATATATATTTATCTATTTATTTATTTATATATATATATATATATATATATGTATATCTTCTCTGCACAATTACTTTGAATGGAATCTACGACCTTCTGGATAAACATGACAATAAAGAAGTAGATGTTTCTGTAAATCTCCCCCCCCCCCCCCCCCATTTGAGGATACGGATGCAGACATTGACTAAGACTCGGATGCTTCAGATGATGAAGTTGCATGCAATCCTGGTCATTTGCCCAGAAAAATTCTCGCCAGAGACGTTGCAATTGACAAATTGAAAGAAAAAGTAAATAACCATGTCGACTGCATAAATCTTTTCTGGACTAAACAATGGATTGAAGAACTTTATCATCAGAGCACAACATATGGAGAACAAAAGTCGCTCTCTAAAGACCACATCACACCGCAAAATGTGAAGATTTTTCTTTCTATTCGTATACTTTCTGGCTACAACAAACTTCCCTACCGAAGAATGTACTGGTCTGAAACTCCTGATGTATTCAATTACTGGGTTTCTGAAAGCATTAGGAGAGATACATTTAATAAAATTCTTAGAAGTCTTCATTTTGCTGGCAATATGAAAATGACCGACGACCGATTTTACAAGGTAAAAGTTATGTTTCTTTTTATACTATATACTCAGATTATGGTTTTGATGATTTATCACATAGATAATGTTTGTCGATTTATTTCTCCTCTTTTGTATGATATACTGAAGAACTGAAATATATTGACCAATAAAACCTTATCTTTATTAGGCATTCTAAATTTTCAGGTAAGTCCACTTTTCCAGCACGTCAATAATGTCAGCAATCTTCAGCTTCAGCAATAATTCCATAGCATAGATGAATTATGATCCCTTATTATGGAAAACACCAGGCTAAGCAGCTTATAAGAGAGAAACCAGTAAGATTCGGTTTCAAAGATTGGGCTGCATGTACTTCAGACGGATCTCTTCTTTATTGTGAGCCCTATTGCAAGTCTGACACTAAAATCCCTGATATAGGACTGGGCTAAGATCCAAATGTCGTATTAGAGATGTCTAATGAGATCAATTTACAGGCTGGCCAGCATGCAGTGTTTGAGAATCTCTTCACCTCATAACCATTGCTGGAAAATTTAGCAAATCGAGGAATAGGAGGTACTGGCACACTAAGAGAGGATCGTCTTCATGGTGCCCCACTAATGGAAAAGAAGGAAAAGGAGAAGAAAAAAATATCGTGGGTACATGGAAGAGGCACTTACTGGTAACACATCAGTAGTAAAATGGAAGGTAGCTGCTGTGGCTTCAAAGTAAGAATGCTTCAAGTACAAAAAACAGGGCGATGGAGCAAACTTGAGAAAAAGTATATTGAGGTTGATATGCCCAATTCCATTCAGGTGTATAATTAACAGATGGGTGGTGTTGTTATATTTGATCAACAAGTATCGGCCTATATAACTCGAATTCGTTCAAGAAAATGGTGGTGAGCAATATTTGCTTGGAGCATCAATGCTCAAGTTGTCAATTCATGGATGGTTTATCGCAAACTGGGAAATATAATCCATTGATAGACTTCATCTGGCACTTTGTAATTGCCATAATGAAGCAATATGGTGCTCCTCGTACATCTCCTGGACCTAAGAGACTGTCTTCTGGAATTGCAATGGATTCTGTGCTGTACAATGGTGAGCAGCACTGGACCAAGGAAGGAGACCAGCGTCACTCAAGATGCCGCGAATGTTCTCGACGCGCAAAATACATTTGCAATATGTGTTCTGTACCTCTTCATCCAAAATGTATGTTGCCCTATCATAAAATACCTCAGTAGTGCATAATGAACAACAGACTGAAATCATTTGAAGCTATATAGGGATAACCTTCGTACAAGAAAAATAGAATAGTGTGGATATGCAACTCATGCCATATGTTC
>NC_090761.1:2253495-2275995 GCF_036898095.1 Palaemon carinicauda
TAACTTTACTAGCTTATCTCTTATCCATAATATATGATACCGAGAACTTATATAAAAGGGATATCTTTTAGTGGTCACTCAACCAAATATTGGCCAAAGCAATATTGCTTATTGATATAGTAACTAAAATGTTACCTACTACGAAAATGACACTTAAATGAGTTTTCAAATTCTTTTTAAATCCGCTGGTTTTGAAATGTGGTTTTATATTTCTGGCCACCAAATGGCCCTGCTATTCCATCTAAAGGTCGGCAAATGGAACTTTCTATTTTTACGCGAAATTTACCTGTGCATCATAACATCTGCAGTGTATTAATTTTGAGCGAACAATTCTTCAGGCTTCTATCTCATTAGTAGGCTCCATTATTTTCTATCTGAAAGTTCCTCGGTGTTTTTATTAATGGGTCGCTTTCATTTTAATAAGTAAAGTCATTTCCGGATTTAATCTTAATTTTAAATCTTTCAACTCTTGAAACTTTTCACTTTAGAGCTATAAGCCGTTTTCAGGTTTGATCTTGAATTAATTTTTCTTCAAATCTATTAACAGTTCTTAATAAAATATCGCAGTTCCCTTCGTGTGACGGGTAATATTTCCTCCTAGTGAAAATTGCCTTCATTCGTATAGGATGTCTCCATTTGACGATGTGATCAGGAAACCGGATAAATTGGTTTTTTGTAACTCCAGACTTTGTGAGGGTAATCCGAAACAAGAATTCCGAATGAAGCAGGACAAGCTGGTTTTCCCCGGGATTATGAGATTGCAAATGAATTTCGCTATGACGCAAAAGCTTTGGTCTTCAACAGACGTAGATTTCTTTTCCACTTGATTTTATTCTAATTTTGTTGTTATGCAAAAGATGAATGGCTAGTACGCTAGTCAAAATTAATAAATACAAAATTTGAATATTCATTCTGGAATGAAGAGATTATAGCAATATGAAAGAATAGTCATTTATCTACTTTGTATGGAATAAACAAATGAACAGCACTGCAAAAGCTGGTCCCTTGCGTATTCATTCGAAATGATATATTGCAAGCCACATTATTACTGCAAAACATATGGGAAATCCTAATAAAAGGAAACTAAATATGTCCCGATTATCCCTTTTAAATGATGTTCATGAATCTACACAGGCCCTTCTCAAACTCTCCTTCCTAATAGCCCATTGACTTCCCCGACCCTCCACTAACCCCAGAACTCACTCCAGCTCGTCCAAAACCTACCCACTACCCGACCCAGCGCCCCTAGGAATAGTGTCTAGAAACGGCCTCCACTTTCACTGCATCGTTTCGTAGTCCCAGCAAGTCACAGTTGATCTCTGGCCACATCGTCTAGGCCGGTTTTATGTTGCAGACTTTCTTTAATGGCATTTTGCCATATCAACGACCCAGGGCGACTGGCCACAAGAGTGATTGGTGACAGTTGCTTGTTTGCTCTATTTTTAGATCATAGATGGCGTTTGAGGTCTTAGCTACCTTTCTTATCTAGATTCTTCAGGTTCTGAAAAAATACTATGGTGAGAGAGAGAGAGAGAGAGAGAGAGAGAGAGAGAGAGAGAGAGAGAGAGAGAGAGAGAGAGAGAGAGAGAGAGAGAAATTGAAAATGTTGTTTTTATCTTAATGTCAATACTCTTATTCATGTGAAAACTTTGAAAGTTTTGCATAGCTGATCAAATCAAAATCCAATCCTGTGGATAAAAAAATAAGAATTAATAGTATAGTGAAAATGAATTACATTCTATTTCATGGAATCAAGATTTTCTAAGAAACTTTATTACTATAATCTTATTTACCTACCAAACATCAGCATATACTTTAATTGATAAATCGAAAATGCTGAACTATGTTTATGTTGGATGTTTTTATGATTAGATACATAGCCTACATGCATAAAATCAAACACTTGTATGTTCGAGAGCACACTCCCACATACGCTCAGGCAACACATCCCTCACACGCACACATACACACACAAACACACACACATACACACATACAGATATATATATATATATATATATATATATATATATATATATATATATATATATATATATATATATATATATATATATATAACATATATAATATATATACATATATATATATATATATATATATATATATATATATATATATTATATATATACATATATATATATATATATATATATATATATATATATACATATATATTTATATATATACATATATATTTATATATATATACACACACATATATATATATATATATATATATATATATATATATATATATATATATATATATATATATATATATATTCATTTGTCTGTGTGGGCACACATATCTTAAATATATTCCCCATATAAGCTGACTTATGTTTATCTATGTAATCACATGGTCGAACAAAGTAACCTCTTCTTTGTTCACCAGTTTTGTATGCAGTAAAGTAACATAAGCGCGCTTAATAAGTGACAATAAAACAAACATTATAATCCACTAATAACTCAAAATTCAAACCCTTTAGGGTAAAATGATGCAGGGGAATGGAGGTTTAAAACACGGCTGTGACCATTTTACATATAATTTTTCCGTAATCGCAATATTCCTGTATCTGTCCTTACCATTCATATTCTCTGCCATTTACAAAACACTTATACAAGTGAGGCACATAACGATGGTTCTCGTTCTGTCATTTCCCTTCACTTTCATTCATAATAGAGAAGGTTAAACTCATAAATGGATTCATCCGAGTAGAAACTACTGACTATGCCCCCTGGCTTAGGTGGGATATATTCTATAGCGAGTCCGTTGAAAGGGAAAGTTAGAATCTGTTGGTTCTGAAGCAAACTTTCTGTAAACGATGACCCACCTTTCGACGACCTGTGCACTTGCAGCGACTTGGACCCATCTCTTATATTCTCCTATTATTATTATTATTATTATTATTATTATTATTATTATTATTATTATTATTATTATTATTATTATTATTATTATTATCAACTAAGCTACAACTACATCCCTAGTTGGAAAAGCAGGATGTTATAACTCCAAGGGCTCTAACAGGGAAAATAGCCCAGTGAGGAAAGAAAATAAGAAATCATGAGACCCTTGTTTTCAAATTTAAACCGGGCAACATAGTGGAGCATCAGAATGTTATATCAAGGTAGTGTTCCATATGCCGATGATGCTATTCTCTTTACATCAATTCCATCTCCTAAAAGTAGATCTGTGGTTTCTGAATCCTTCAATAGATATCTACATAAATTAGTGCTTGGTGTATGATTGTACAGTAAGAAGGTCGAGGAGAGTGTCTCCTTAACATTCGGATCTCAGCATTGATAATGTTTCCATAACTATATATGACTTAAAATTTTAGGTGTTATTTTCGACAACAAATGTAATTTTGAGAAACACTTTAGGTCTGTGTCTTCTTCAATTGCACAAAAAAATTGGCTAATTGAGAAAGTATTATAATATTTTCGGTGATCAGTATATTCTGAAAAGTGTTTTAATTCTTTCATTCTACCTTGTTTTGAGTATTGTTCTCCCGTCTGGTCTTCAGCTGCTAATGAACAATTTGTTGTTACATAACTTACAGTATATTTGATTAAATCATCATGATCAAGATGATAATCTTTAGCACCGTTCCTCAATTAGTAAGTTAGATTTGTCGCAAAAGGTTTTTTTTTTTTTTTTTTTTTTTTTTTTTTCTGATCATCCTTTATATTCAGATCTTCCTAGACTGTACCATCGTGTTCGCAATACTAAATATGCATTTAATTTTAATAGTCATGCCTTTTCCTTCATGAGGCTCAATACTGCACAGTATTCTAGAAGTCTTTCTTTTTTTTTTTTTCTTTATTTACCAGCTGTAGCCACGTTATAGAATGATCTTCCTAATCGGGTTTTTGATTCAGTAGAACATCAAAAGTTCAAACTTGCTGCAAATATGTTCATGTTGTAGAGGCAGCCATAAGTCTCTTTGCATAATTTATATAGTTATGAAAGATCTGTTATAACGTTGTTATTGTTCTTCAAATATTACCACAATGACATTAGGAAGTTATCGCTAATGCGGCCGATCCTCGTGATCCGTAGCCCACAGAAGGCTTTCTTAATTAACATTCGTGGCAAAGAAGACTGGGCTTTTTAGGGGAGAGACATATACCGTACATGTTTCATACATGCTCGTACACAGTAACGGCATTGTTTTTTATCTCTTGCTCTCCCCCGCTTTCATAATTCAAACCTGTTAAAGCTTATTATCACATGATTTATACTGTTTGGATTTCTTTTAAGTCACTCTTGCCCTTAACTAACGGTATATGAGCTCCTTGTCTTGTTGAATTCGTCTCGCCTGTCTGTTATTACCTAACAGCTACTTCGCACAACATATAATAGATTTTTAACAATTATTCAGTACGTGCCTCCCTGAAAAAAAAAAAAAAAATTGAATTATAATCATTTAAATGGTTTAATACACTAGATCGGGAAATTTTTCTTTAGAAAAAAAAATTAATACAATGTAAAACAGAATCATGAAAATTTTATTTAGTCATAACATAACATGCATGCAACACCATCTAATAATTTCTGATAGTTCTCCTTTAACTATAAGAGTTACGTTTTCTATTACCGAACCTTTCATGGTAGACTTCTGTAACCTTTCAACATTTACGAAATTGGATATACTGTATGTTGTTGATTCCTATACTTGGGGAAAACTCCTTACTTTTCTAAAGACCGTTTGGTTCTATTCATGTCTTTGAATTAGTTATTAAAAAGAAAACTTGGGTGCATTACTTTCACTGTTAGATATAAATTCACTACTAAAGCATAATAGAGGAATGTTATTTTATTTCAATTTTTAGTGTTGAAGTGTTCCATGAAAAGTAGCCAAAATAATGTTTAGTTGACTCTTATTTTCTTTAAGTTACAATGATCCGTTAGTATAAAATACTAATTAAAGATAAATGGCATATTTCATAGCATATAGGCAATCAAATAAAAATAAAAACAATTAAAATAAAGTTTATTGAAGAGCGATGAATATGTTAATCCCCCCCCCCCTTTTTTTTTTTTTTTAGAGGGTAATGGAAAAACGAGATTTATAAATATATTATGACCCTGACTTAGAATTAATGATGCAGAAAGTGGGTCATCCATCTAATTCTCAAAAATTTTCAGTCATTGATGACGTCACTAAATACTTCGTTATGGATAGATATTCAAAATTTACTTATTGCTATCCATACAAACTCTACTGCTAGAGAGTTATGGGGTATTTTGACTGGCCTGATATTATTACATTGGAGCCTTTTGTCTGGTTACGATTTGTTTTCCCTTTGCATACACATACACAACGAATATTCTGGCTTATTCTTAACATATTCTCCTCTGTCCTCATACACCTGACAACACCGAGTTTACCAAACAATTCTTCTTCACCCAAGGGGTTACTGCGGTGTAATTGTACAGTGGCCACTTTCCTCCTGGTAAGGATAGAAAATACTCTTAAGCTATAGTAAGCAGCTCTTCTAGGAGAAGGACACTCCAAAATCAAACCATTGTTCTCTAGTCTTGGGTAGAGTCATAGCCTCTGTACCATGGTCTCCCACTGTCTTGGGTTACAGTTCTCTTGCTTGCCGGTACATTGTGGCAAACTATTCTGTCTTATTTCTTCTCCTCTTGTTTGATTAAAGTTTTATAGTTTATATAGGAGATAATTATTTTAATGTTGCTACTCTTCTTAAAATATTCTGTTTTTAATTGTTTCCTTTACTCACTGGGCTATTTTCCCTGTTGGAGCCCCTGGGCTTATAGCATCCTGCTTCCCAATTAGGTTTGTAGCTTAGCAAGTGATAATAATAATAATAATAATAATAATAATAATAATAATAATAATAATAATAATAATAATAATAATAATGCACGTGATCATTGTTAGTCTGTTTCTCTCATTCACAGAGGGATATAGCAACATTAATGCACCACGTGAGTTGCACTGCACGTATAACTTAAGGGTCTATGCAGCGTCCCTTCGTCCTCTAGCAGCATTCACCTTTTAGCTTTCGATTTTAACCTTCGTTCCACCTTCTTTTATTCCATCTTGCTGTCCAACGTAATTCTTACCTCATAGAGTAATTACATGACTTTTACACAGTTACACATAGAGGCTGCATGATCTTCGAGGCCAAGATATCATAGATCTAATATAATCTCTCTCTCTCTCTCTCTCTCTCTCTCTCTCTCTCTCTCTCTCTCTCTCTCTCTCTCTCTCTCTCTCTCCACTTGTGCATGTTTATGTGTGTGTGAATAAACTGAATAAACTGGACACAATAAAATATTCTGGGCACCAAAACATGACGTCCCATGTGTTTATTGGCTCACAATAAACGCAAGATGACGTCGAAGATATTTTTGTTTATTTCAAGAACGGTACTACCTCATCTTTAAAAGAAACAAATACCTAACAACAAACATAGTAATCTTTCAATTCAGATTTTAAAATGTTTTTTACCAGGTGTAAAGAAACACGCCTAGATTGTAATTGTTTACATTTTTTCCATTGTAAATATTTCCTGGTACCTCTCCGCTCTCAATAAAGGGTTTAATGTCAGATTTCTCTGCAAATAAATAAGGAATTCATAATTGCAAGAGCTTCTTTAACTTCAAAGGCAAGGCAATATTCAACAGCAACATGAAAATAAACTAGTTAGTGTCAGCTAGTGTCTCTATCCAAACCTTATCCAGCAAAATACATTCACTCAAGTTTTTTTTTTTTCTTTTTGCATCGTTTCATTTTTATTTTGGTGTATATTCATGCATAGTGTCTAAACGAAAATAAGTTTACATTCTATATACAGGGTTTCAGTAAAAGCTTTTCATTACAAAATTAGGTTTACAAAGTTCCATGAAAGAACAGTTAAATTTTCATAAAGATTGAATATAGGTATTGTGCGTTTGTCTATTCATGAAAAGTAGGGACTCCCAATAAATATGTTATATTTAAGATCATCTTTACAATATTGTGAATGCTATAAGGTTAAAAAAAATCCAATTAATAAGGGTCAATAGATAGCTAATAGTCTTAAGTCCTTTTACGTAAATTTCAAATAATGGAATTTTTTTGTTCATAAAACTGCTTCTCCTTCCTTATAAACAAGAGCCAACCACGCAATAATACTTTTTATCTAACTTTAAATCCCTTCTTAATCGCTTTTTTTTTTTATTCCTAACATTTTCACCCTTAATATTCAGAAAATACTAAGAAAAACTCATCCAATGGCCATAACTTTTTTCGCATCAGACATTATCTCCCTACTTTCATCAATTATTCTAAGTTTCATTTGTTCATTAACCTTTCTCTCTACATTTACTTACCTTTTATTCTTATGATAGTTGTTATTCGCTCTGTTTAACGTACATTTCATCGTTTTCTCCTTCTTTATTTTACTAGAATCTTTTATATTCTCATCTCAAAGGAATATCTCATTCCCCTTTCTTACTCATTTATACTGACGAGCACTCCAGGCTGTCCTCATGTCCCAATCAGGAAATTTAAAAACCACCTCCCTCATTCACGTATACCACCTCTATTTCTTCAACCTTGGGCGATTTCTTCCATCTTTTCCGCATTTGTTATTACTTATCCCTCTCACTTTAGTTAATTCTGTTTACTTTCACATTTTCGTATTTTCCATTCTTATATTAGATATAAAGATGTAATATAAATTCTACCCCTCCTTTTCCTAACATCACGTTCATCAATTTGTTCTTCCATGTACTGTGCACTAGCTCGTAGTATAGCAGTTTTTGTTCAAGTATTCTGTTTTTTTTCAATTGTCAATATTCTTCTTTGGAAGACACGTATTTCCAACAACCAAACATCACTCTAAGCATATTTTCACAGGACTCTCTGTTCTCACATGCAGTGGGAATTCTTTACTTACTGTCACATGAAAACCTGATACGAGCATATACTCATCTCTATACCATATTCATGTGTAATTTCTTTCATTTACCAGTGTTCCTTTTTCGTAGAGAATGTAACTTGCTATATATTTTAATTCCTGTTCCTGCTTTAGCGAAGTGGGAGGGTTACAATGTCTTCGCAGCCTTTTAGCCTAAAACATTGATGAAATATTGAGGAATGACAAACACATATCCAAGAAAAAAGCCGTACGTCGTTTCTATCGTGAAGCCATACCAGGGAACAAAGGAAAGAAAGCAATTTAGAAGTAGCCAAACTTTAGGTACTCTAACCTAAGGTATAAATTAGGGGAAACAGTTCTAATTGGTTTATTAGAGGCTAAGGTCATGACCTGGACAGACCTTTTGCATGTGATTGGTCTAATTTAAATCTCTTGCTGGTTTCAGCCAACAGGCGGTGCATGTGCAACTTAACACACACACACACACACACAAAAAAAAAAAACTGAAAGGTGTAATTAAAAATTGGCGGGTTAAAATAATCAATGAAGTGATGTCGTATAATGTTTGAACCACCATCTAGCTTTGGTAGGCCTAATAATTGCACCCAAATTCATTCGGTCTATACATAAAGTTGATAATACAATCAAAGCATCCCCAAACATATATCATTTATCCATCCTCACGATTTGACTAAAGAAATATTGCGGAAATGTTTGATATTTTCATACTTACATACATAACACTGCGATATACATAAAACAAAGGAGGGAATAGCACTGCTTTCTATTCAAGCATCTGCTTGAACACTCTCGACCCAATATGATTAATATCATAATTAAAATATTGGCCTGATGTTAAACACACGCAACCAATAGGCTAAGCTTGGATTGCTATTCGTTTCAAACAGTTGAATTATAAGAAAAATATCAAAAAGTATTCCTGTGATAATAGGAAATAGTAAATAAACCATGCACTAAGCCTGAATAACCAACATGTAAGTTTATTGTGTCGTTATTCAGAGATTATTATACTGTATGTCCCAATGATATCTGATGAAGACCTTGATGTGCCCATGAATGAATATAGTGCGTTTGAAGTCTAAGTTATCATTACAAACTAAAGCGATGGAAAGCCCCAGGATACGTTGGAATAACTGCTGAGATGATATTGTCTAGAAAGGAAGTGCCCCCCCCCCCCCTCCCCCCCTCCCCCACTAATAATACCAACAAGATTGTTTTAATAGAAAGTGGCCTGTTTGAATGGGCAAAACCTGATAAATGGGAGTTATGAGTGTTGGTGAAAATGGCATTAGAAGAAAAGGAAACCTGACTGATTTTAATAATTAAAGAGGCATCACTCTAACGTCAGTTATTATGAAAATATATAGTATGCTCATTCTAAGGAGACTAGAGAGAAAGATTGATTTAAAGCTGAGAGATAAACAAGCAGGATTTAGAAAATGTAGAATTTGCACTGACCAAATTTTCATGCATATGCATAGAATGTAGAAATCCACTTTTGATGGCATATATGGACAATGAAAAAACCTTTGATGGTGTGTAACGGCCAATTTTGTGGAGAGTCCTGCGTTATCATGGAATTCCTTTTGAATATGTAAATTTGATTAAGTCTGTTCATGAGCATAGTAAAATCAAAGTTAACGTTAGTGGAGTCCCAGCAAATGAATTTCCAAGGCAATATGTTGTAACCTATGTTGTTTATCATCCTCATGGAAATTGCAATGCGTAGAACAGTCGGAGATGATGGAGAAGGATAGGACTAGATTTGTAATAGGAAATTAGCAGACCTAGAGTACGCCGATGACGCTGTCCTTATTAGCAGAACCCCACAGGATTTGCAATGCTCACTTACCAGAATGCATGAAACATCTCACGAGGCTGCGCTCAAGATAAATAGGAGAAATATGAGAACGGAGTATGCAATGGCAGATGAAATATCATTGAAAGAAGAAAGGATTAATGAGGGAAAATAATTAAAGTATTTAGGAACTATGATCATCAGTACAGGGCCTTTAGAATTGAAATTTAGTGAAAGATGGAAAAAGAAGCAAATCAGACAATGGCTTGGTTAAGTAAAATTTGGAAATCAAATCATCACAAATTACATATAAAAATCGGACTATATATCAGTTTAGTGAGATCAGAGTTACTAACAAGATATGACAATGAAACAATATCCAACAGATTTAGTAGATTTAGGAATAAAGTCGTCAGAAGGATAATGGGAGTTAAATGGCAGGACAGGATTAAGAATGAAACTATAAGACAGAATACTTGAGTGCCATATGTGGATGAGATTATGGTGAGTGGTAGATGGAGATGGTTTGGGCATGCTCTCCGCAATCCCCATTAGCTAAACGTTTAACTGGGCTCCACAAAGCACTAGAAGAATTTTAAGACCCAGGCCTGCATGGCTGAGGACTGAGAAGTGTGAAGTAAGAGAGGATAAATGGAGAAGTATTAAATTAAAAGCTCAAGATAGAGGCGACTGGCGAAATCTAATTGAGGCCCTTTGCGTCAATAGGCGTAGGGTGAGATGATGATGATGATGATTTATGTCCCAATGCTATTTTTCTGTAACCACGAGGTTAAGATTGTTTAACAATGGGATTTTATATCTGTATAACAAAGATATACCATTGTAAGTCAAGGGGTGCCGATGTAGAAAGCCTATAACTAAACCAATTACTACTACTTCTATGAACTACAGGGAAGTAGGTAGTCTTAGCTGCTAAGCTACCCGTGGCATCAGATGATAAACGATTAGATAAGGAGATAGTGAAAGACTGAAAAAGGGAAAAAGTCTTATAGAAATATGCAAAAAATGTGATATTGAAATTGAAGAATTAAGAAAACATAAAAAGCAAGAACTCCAGAAAGATATAAAAAGTCAAGTGACAAATGAAATTGAAATAAAAGTAGAAGAAAAAAAGCAGAAATTATCAAATGATCTTCCTAATCGAGTTGTTGAATTGGTGGAACTTCAAAATTTCAAAATGCAGCAAATATTTTTACGTTGAACAGACTGACGTAAGCCTTTTTATAGTTGATATATGAAATATATGTTTCGATGATACTGTTTTTTGGGGGGAATTTATTTTATTTAACTTATAATTTCTCATATCATTTATTTATTTCCTTATTTCCTTTCCTCACTGGGCTATTTTTCCCTACCGGAGCCCATGGACTTATGACATATTGTTTTTCCAACTAGGGTTGTAGCTTAGCTAGTAATAATAATAATAATAATAATAATAATAATAATAATAATAATAATAATAATAATAATAATAATATTGAGAAAAAGTAAAAAAGTTCAACTACAAGCCATACGAGCATCTAGGAGGAGAAAGTCATTTAATAACATAAGCACGAGACCCATGAAAATAGTTCAAAGCGAATGATAATGTGTTGATGACAGATCATGGAATGAAATATCAGAAAAATGTAACCAGAGCAATCTAAAGGAAGAGACGTATCAAGTTTCCAGCTTTACACAAATCTAGATTTGATGAATCAATTCAACACAATGCAGGAAGGAGAACATGATCGATATCAGTTTTTGAAGACCATTGATTTTAGATATTCAGCACGAAGAGATATCTGTAAAGTTTGTTTCAGCTATTCATAAAATAAATGTGCCTATATTTTTATATAACAAACATTCTTGTGAATAAATGTTTTATATATAATAGGTATTTACTCGTAACATAGAACTCGACTTCACAGATATTTCTTGATATATTTTAGATTGACATAAAAAAAACTTAGTAGAGAAATGAAAAAGTAAAGCTTAATTGAAAAAAAAGCAGCCATGAAATTAGTTGAAGTAATAACTATTATCATGTATTGACATGAAAAAAAGACTTGCAAGGGAATAAAAAAAAAAAAAGTTGCAATAGAATGACTCTGCCTTAACTACCACCGAAACTCATTGACATGCAAAGGCTAGAAGCTATGAGAAAAAAAAAATAGAACATTCTCTTCGGAATGCGCGCAATGGTAATGAAAGACATGCACAATGGTCATGGTTTTAGAGCGCAAATAGTGGGGCAATGCGCAAAATTGTAATGTGCCCAAACATGGAATATATGGCATCTGGGAAATCAAAACTGTTCTCAATAATATTCAGATCGATAGATAGATGCATAAATTTGTGATTGTCACTTATTATTCCCTTTTGAATCATGATTATGGGGTTTCGAACTTATGTAATAGTGGAGATCTATTGAAATACGCTGGTTAAAATCGTTATGCGAATTTTGTCAAAATATAAAATCATATCTTAATTTGTTCTTAATAATTTCCTTTTACTTTCATTATTATTATTTTTCTTTTAGTTTGGACTAACATGCCCCTTGCTTCAATTTAGAGACTATTTTAATTCAATGTAGTTCTGTTCTTGATAGTCTTGCAAGAAATTGAACTTTAAAATACGTAAGTCAGCCATAAAAAAGGAACAGAAAATGGTATACTTTATATCACAGAAAACAAGATTAAGATGTATTTATACTGCTAACTAATAAAAATGTCGAAATATCAGTTTAGGAACTGGAAAACAATGCTGAAGGTTTTAGAACTATAAGTAATTCAAGATAGTCATCTTATGGCTCTGACATAGATTTTAGTAGAATGAATGAATAAATAGCACATATTTTTCAAGAAAACAAGAAAATTTTGAGAAAACATTAGCTAAGAATTTTTCGAAATCACACCCTGTAATACAATACAAATTTACCGAATTTTTACTGTGAATTACACTAAAAACTCGGTAAAATTCTACTAAAATCTATAACAGAACCATAAGATGACTATCTTGAATTACTTAGTTCCAAAACCTTTAGCATTGTTTTCCATTTCCTAAAATGATATTTCGACATTTTTTCTAGTTAGCAAAATAAATACATCTTAATCTTGTTTTCTGTGACATAAACTATACCATTTTTTATTCCTTTCTTGATGGATAGAGAGAGAGAGAGAGAGAGAGAGAGAGAGAGAGAGAGAGAGAGAGAGAGAGAGAGAGAGAGAGAGAGAGAGAGAGTTGTAGCTAAAAGCCATCATCCCATGCGTAGTTACAGAGCAGAATCCTAGAAAAAGTAATTAGGCTACCTGTTTGGGTGTTACTTTTGAAGCTGAGGAAGATTCAGTGACTTAGAATGAAAAATCTGAAAGTAGTCATAATGTTACCAGTGATAAAACTGATATTCTGCCAGGGGACATTTTAACACTAAATATGTTATCAAAATAAAAACGATATCTACTAAAAACCGACGATAAATCTTGTGGAATTCTTGCAGGTCTTCAAAAAAATGAGGTAACTCCTTTTCTGCTCATTCAGCTTTTAAATGAAAGAGGTTGCACATTCATATTTCTTTTCTTAAAAAAAAAGAAAAAAGTTACTTCAACAATTAGATTAGACAAACTCAAAAGATTTTATGACCAAATCAGTCATATGACTAAAGAGGTTAGACCTAATAAGAAAAAAAAGTAAGTTTAAACATTTCAGTCAAAAGATAAGAAGCAATTAGTTATTGTCCTTCAATCCTTCAGTTATTTTCTTCAAATAATTTAAATAATATTGTTGTTATGTACCCCTTTGATTCAGTTAATTATCTGGTCATGTCTTTAGTCAAGGACTTCTTTTACATTCTGACTTCTTTCTGCTTGTAAAGTTTACCCTTCTCCCATTTCCTAAGAGTTACTAACTGATATCACTAAACTTATAATCACTCTTAACCACCAATGATTGTGAAATAAACGTTCATTATTACATCAGATGGACATGACTTTAAAGCTCATTTTCCTATATCTTAAGTAGTTAAGATAATGGTGGATCATGAAAGTGTTATGAATACCTGTTGTTCAGACTTTTGGATATTACGCCTGAAAAGAGTGAGACTGGTTAGTTCTGATGACACGAACTTTGTTGTCTACCCATCTGCAATCCTCCAAGAGTCCTTACCAAAAGAGAAGGTAAACCAACTTTCAAGAAAACGTTCTTAGAAACAATTACACGTAAATTTTAATTCAAAGAAAAAATTTCAACGCAGAAGATGAAGATCTTTCAAAGACATTAAAACGTAGTGACTCAAGTAGTTTCAAAATACAACAGTTTGATCCAATATGGTTGCTGCTTCAAAGTTGCAAGCAATGTATTAATAAACTCGCTTTTTATCACTGAATCCCTCTTCCATGTGCACCTTATATAACAATATGCACTTATATTATGTAAATTAAGTATCCATATCTCTTAATATCTGAATTATCATAGGCTAATGACGAAAGAAACCTATATATTTTAGTTGGAGTTTCTAACGCTCCCTGTTCTCTATGACTCATATAATGCCTAAATATTTCTTTATTTGTGTATATTGAGATGGTTTTGAAAAATATCCTTAAGAGTATGATATAGTCATGAATAAAAGGAATAACTCAGTAAAGAAAACAAATACATTTCTTTTATTAAGCTTCATAACAAGCCAGACGTTAAAGAAAAGTTCCGTGTCCTTGTGAATAGACCTCTTTTCAAAGTCACTCAAAACCAATACGAGGAAACATATGTACAAAGTTGGCGATCTATTCAGTATCATTCTAGCTACGCAGCAAAGTAAACAAGTTATCATATAATAGCCTTATTTTCCCAGTTGCCTGTGCGTTATCCATGATAAGAGAAATAAACAAATTGTTTTTACATGCTCTGGACAAGTGCAATAAAATACATTCTTGGCAAACTGTATAACAAATGCCCATTTAAAGAAAATTCTTGTAAATGTAGTCATAAATGTTTTTTTTTTTTTTTTTAATAAATGTGAACATAAGGTGAAGATAAGTTAGTAGTCAAGAGAATGAGTAGCTTCCCACCAAAAGTAAAAGTTCTTGTTCGTAACTAAATATTAGATATCTCTACAAATTGGAAGATTAGAGAACTGTATTCAAAATTTTGAAATAAAATATATTTAATTCATATTTTCCAATGATACTGAAATATTTTGTAGCTTTTATATAAAACTAAAATGGACTAGAGTTTTTCTCGTTTATACGTTCTTGTTATACTGCTATAACTTGTATCACAGAACGTTTTCCAAATTAATATAACACTCCTTTTTGCATTATATCAAGTAATAGAATACATATACACTTGAATTTCAGTCAGTATAACGAGTTTAGTAATATAGGAATAGTTCAAAGATACATTTTATGGGGGTTAACTGACGTTGGTCATTATATATTCAAAGCCTAGGCCTCTCAGCATTTAGACAAACATCCTAAAAATTCATGTAGAATTACTGTAATTGTTGGGGTGTAACTCCGAAAGACCATTCAATGTAGGTGTGAATCTTTTAATATGCAAATCATTCTAAATAAACGTGCAGGAAAAAAATTATACAGTATATCAATTATAGCAGATTAATGCACATTCAAATTTAGTTATTCGCATTGATAAATACTAGTAGTCGTGGTATAAGATAGCACATAATAGGGTGTGCAGTAAAATCCAAGTTTGAATATGTAGTTATAAAGTATTCTGGTTCAATTAATTGATATGTATTTGACAAAACCATTGTTAGCGCACAACATTAAAATTTGGGTATCTCAGTAATGGATAGTCTTTCAATTATAAATTTCTATTATTTTTTTAGCAACATTTAACAACTACATTTAACAAATACCTGAATATTAATGATAACAATATTAAGAGATACATCTTACAATACACGTATTTTACTTAATTAAAAACATACTATGTATATATATATATATATATATATATATATATATATATATATATATATATATATATATATATATATATATATATGTGTGTGTGTGTGTGTGTGTGTGTGTGTGTGTGTGTGTGTGTGTGTGTTTACTATCTTTGCAATTATATTGAACGCAACATACCTGTATATAACATACATCAGGCTATATGGATTCAGTCAGTAATAGTGTGCTAGTATTTGCACATACGTGGCAAACACACAAAGTGAGTGATTGAGAGCTCAATCCTTTTAGCACGAATATTTGATCGGAAATTCTCCTTCCCTTTGCTATTCTGCACCGACGTTAATTGTGGCCTACATTGTCCACAATTATATTGAATTATTGATGTTACAACATTAGATCCCTCTCTGGTTACAGCTCATTTTTCCTTTGCCAAATGTTTGTCCTGTTCTTTATACATTCTCTTCTTTCCTCATACACCAAACGGCACTAAGATAACCGAAAAATTCTTCTTCACCCAAAGGGTAACTACTACACTTTAATGGTTCGGTGATACATTCCTCTTGTTAAGGGTAGAAGAGACTCTTTAGCTATGGCAAGCAGCTCCTCTAGGAGAAGACATTGCTCTTTGGTCTTGGGTAGTGCCATAGCCTCTGTACCAAGGTCTTCCACTGTCTTGGGCTAGAGTTCTTTTGCTTGAGGGTACTGTGTGAATGAGCTATTAGGTTATAACAGGGAGGTGAGAGGAATACAACTAAACTTTATTAAACAGACAACGAGCTTATAAAAAAGTACTTGCGGGAAAGAACGTCAAAAATTCAAACACACTTATGCATGAAAAAGGCAAACTCAAAAATGTTCTGTTATCAGTGTGGGGAGAGAGTGAGATAGACAATAAAAACAAAATACCGTTACAGTGTACAAGCGTGTGTGAAACACGTGCGGTACGTGGCTCCCCTTCCCTAAATAGGACATACATGTGAAATAGGGCACCCTGCTCTTGAGAAGCACACTATAGGCAGGTTTTCTTGCAGGAAATATGCAGCTTTTAAGTGATCAATGAAGACCCAGTCTTCTTTGCCATGAATGTTAATTAAGAAAGCCTTCATTGTGTGAGGCACAACTAGGAAAATGCCCCTGTAGGGGGTTGTTAGGGATGACTTGCGAGTGTCCTTGCGCGGTAAAATGTGCTATGCCATGTGAAAATGTGTAGATGTGTTACTTCTAAGTCTGGTGACATGGAGTAAATTTTCCCTCATCATGACATGGTTGCTGGAGATTGTCAGAAGAGGTTGGGGACAAAAATAATTTCGCAGGAATGGCTAATTGGTCACCATACACCATTTGAGCTCCCGAAACCTGTAAGGCATCTTTAGTAGTGATCCTTAGTCCAATGAAGACCCAGGAAAAGATGAGTAAACCAGTTGGAGTCATTGCATCGGGACATCAAAACTGCTTAGAGGCTGCAAAGAAAACATTCAATTTTTACCTTGGCCGCAGGGTTTTTGGTGGTTGCCTGATATAGAGTGATGTCCAGGAGTTTTGCTAATGACGTCCACAATGGAAAAGTGAAAGTGGTACCCCTCTCAGAAATAATATGCTTAGGGATACCGAATATCACTATCCCCCCTGAGAGTAAGGCGGATATACATGAGGCAGACATTTCAGTTTGTATGGGGTGGGCTTGGAGCGGTCAATTATGGTAAACAGGTAACAATGTCCTTGTGATGTGTGTAGTGAACGTACTACATCCACGTGAATGTGGGCAAAACAATGCTGAGATTGAGGGAAGGTTCTCACTCCTAAATCTGTGTGTTGATGTACTTTTGAAATCTTGGTGCAAACCCAAACCTTAGCATCCTTAGTAATTCCGTACCAAATGAACTTTCTCTTCAGTAGCTGTGCAGTAGATCGGCACGATATATGTGAAAGGCCATGTATGAAATCAAAGACCTGACGGTGCTTGGCAGGAGATATTTATGGTCGTGGTCTACCAGTACTGACATCACAGAAGAGGGTGGTGTTGGAGTCGTCGATGTCGTCTTCCCAATGATGCAATATGCAGGATGTATTATAAGCTAGGTACTCTTGATCTTTTCGTTGGGCTTCTGCCAATTCCAGGTAAATGGAGGGCAATGTGTTTCTTGACAAGGCATTGGTAACGTGATTCATTTTCCCAGGGGCATGTTGCGAGTGCAATTGTATTCAGACACGGCGGAGAGATGTTGGCATTGATGGGCAAAACAGCCTTTGGATTGTCAAGTGAAGGTACGAACCAGGGGCATGTGGCCCATGCGAATGAAGTGCGTACCTTCTAAGAAGTGGTGAAAGAGATGGATAGCCAAATGTACTGCTAGAAATTCGTGGTGGGGGGTAGAGTAGTCGGATCCGACTTGAACAGTTTCCTACTGATGACCACCTTCTCAAATACTACACCAATAATGACCTCGCTCGCATCAGTGGAGAAAAGGAGAGGGGCATGTGGCACAGGAAAAGTGGGAGCAGCAGTGGTTGCTACTACATTCTTTGCGTTACAGAGGACCGCTTCTTGAAAGGAACCCCCTTTAATGTCTATTGGCTTCCCCTTGAAGAAGGCATGGGGGGAGCCCAAGAGTGGTGGCGATGGCTGGCAGAAACCGGTGAGAATAATTGATCATGTTCAAAAATTCTTACAGTGCTTTGGCAGTTGAGGGCGAGGAGAGGTTCTGAATGCCCGCTACCTTCTCAGGGAGAGGTTGGAAGCCTTTAAGAGTGATGTGGTGCCCTAAAAAGGATACTTCGTTGATACCAGAGGTACACTTGTAGTACCGGATTGCATAGCCATTCTCTCGTAGATGGTCGAACACAATGTATAGGCGACGGAGGTGATCCTCTTTGGGAGAAGAAAACACAAGTATTTTGTCCACGTAGCATACTCAGAAGAGGAAGTCCTGTAAGATGCTATACATGAGGCAATGAGAAGTAGCCCAACCGTTACGAAGGCCAAAAGTATATGTACTATGGGGGTTGGAAATGGCAGTCTTGGTAATATCTTCTGGGTTCATGGGCACCTTATAATACCCCTTCAGGAGGTTGGGTGTGGAAAAAAACCTTCACTTTGTGCAAGTAAGAAGCAATGTTGGCGACGTTTGGGAGCGTGTAGTGATCCGGTTCTGTGTGCATGCTCAGGCGCCTTTAATCCCCGCAAGGGCACAGAGAGCCATCTTTCTTCAAGACAATGTGTAAGGGCATCAAAAATGGGCTGGAGGCCTTTTGGTAAAGTTCCATTTCTTTCATTTCAGTGAACGTTTATTTAGAGGCTGCCAAACTATCTGGTGCCAGATGCTTGAATCTGGCGAACACTGAGGGCCCCGTCGTCTTGATATGGTGATAAATACTGAGTTTTGAACAGAAGACTTCCAAGTACGATATTATAAGGTGTGCATAGGCATTTATGGGACCACTGATGTAGAGAGTGAGGTCAGAGGGACCATGTTGAAGAAGTTTCAACAAGTAAGAGTTTGCGTTGACCAACCATAGGTGAGCAACAACAACCTTGAGATGGAAATGGGAGAGGAAATCCGCACCGAGGACTGGCAGTGTGACGTCAGCAACAAGGAACTTCCAATAATATTTTGCACTCCCAAACGATAATGTGAGGGTCTTATACCCACGGGTGGAGATTGCACATCCATTGGCAGCAACCAGGTAGACGTCAGCAGACTAATGGCAGGCACCAATGTCTACCAAAAATTGCATGCCCTGACTTGCATCATGTAAAAAGAAAAGATTAGTGTGGTGATGGCCTACTTACAACTTTTTTGGGTACTGGTAACCATTTACACATTTCTTTTGAGTAAACGTGAATTTGAAGTGGTAATAACATTATTAGACCAATGGGTGTCAGTAAGAAGCAGGAGAGGTTATGGGTAGAGAAGTCAGAGGTGGCATATATGTGTGGTGGGTGGCTTTGTCGCCGCTTCGGCAGGTCACAGGATGGGCGTCTGTGTTCTACCTCATTCACCTCAGCTTCGGTCGATGTTGAATAGCTGTCCTCTTCATCAGGTGTAGAGGCATTGATGGAGGTCTTGAAGATGGTGAAGTGGATGTCGACTTTGATCATCAGATTTTTCCTGTTTAATGTTCACCTCCCGAGGAGAGCCGTCTGCAGCAGGTTGCTGAAAAGCAATAGTCCAATTAGGACCCCTGGGAAAGAGGAGTAAACCAGTTGGAGTCATTGCATCGGGACATCAAAGCTGATTTGAGGCTGCAATGAAAACATTCAACTATTACGTTGGACGCAGGGTTTTAGGTAGTTGCCTTACATAGAGTGATGCCCAGAAGTTTCGCTAATGATGTTCACAATTGAGAAGAGAAAGTGGTACCCCTGTCAGAAGTAATATGCTTAGGGCTACCTAATATCTCTATCCACCCTGTGAGTAAGGCAGATGTACATGAGGAAGAAGTTGCAGTTTGCATGGGGAGGGCATCAGGCCAATGAGTGGAGCAGTCAATTATGGTAAACAGATAACGATGTCCTTGTGATGTGTGTGGTGAACCTACCACATCCACGTGAATGTGGGCAAAACGATGCTGAGGTTGAGGGAAGGTTCTCACTCCTAAATCTGTGTTGATGTACTTTTGAAGTCATGGTGTAAACCCAAACCTTAGCATCCTTAATAATTCCATACCAAATGAACTTTCTCTTCAGTAGCTGTACAGTAGATTAGCACGATAGATGTGAAAAGCCAGGAATGAAATCATAGACCTGACGGCGCTTGGCAGGAGATATTTTGGTCGTGGTCTACCAGTACTGACATCACTGAAGAAGGTGGTATTAAAAGTGAAGAAGAGCGGAATGAGTTCTGGAATTAATTAGCTAGATGTGTAGAAGGGCTGGGTAGAAGGAATTACGTAGTTGTCATGGGTGACTTCAATGCTAGAGTGGGTGCTGGAGAGGTAGAAGGTGTCATTGGGAAGTATGGCATACCAGGTGAAAATGAGAGTGGTGAAAGACTGGTAGATATGTGTTGAGCAAGAGATGGTGATAAGTTCTAACTTTTCAAAAAAGATAAAAACAAGTATACATGGGTAAGAATGGCAAATGGAAGAGTAGTAGAAAGGGCATTAATGGATTATGTGTTGATAAATAAAAGAATGTTTGGAAGATTGAAAAACGTGAACGTGTTCAGGGGTATGGCTAACCGTATGTCTGATAATTTTTTTTTTTTTTTTTTTTTGGTGGAAGGAAAATTAGTTGTAGCAAAAGAGTGGGGGAATAGAGTGGGGGGGGGTGTAAAAGGGAGCTAGTGAGGGTTGAAGAGTTAATGAATTCTGAGGTAAAAGGTGAATATCAAGAAAGGTTGAAAATGGCATGTGACAGAGTGAAAGTAAGAGAAACTGGTAATTTAGAGGAGGAGTGGAAGTTAGTAAAAGAAAATTTTGGGGGGATTGCGAGTGATGTGTGTGGCAAGAAGTTTGTTGTAGGCACCATGAGGAAGGGTAGTGAATGGTGGAATGAAGGAGTGAAGGTAAAAGTGGAAGAGGAAAAGAGGGTATTTGAAGAATGGCTGCAGAGTAATAGCGTAGAGAATTATGAAAGATATAGAGAGAAAATTGTGGAAGTAAAGCGCAAGCTAACTAAGGGAAAGAGGGTGGCTGACCTGAGGTGGGGTCAGGGATTGCGTCGTTCATATGAAGAGAATAAGAAGTTCTGGAAAGTAGTGAAGAGAGTAAGGAAGGCTGGTTCGAGAAATGAATAGACAGTGAAAGATGGAAATGGAAGGTTGTTAAAAGGAGAGGAGGCAAGGAAAAGGTGGGCAGAATATTTTGAATGTTTACTGAATGTTGAGGATAATAGGGAGGCAGATATAATTGCTGTTGCAGGTGTTGAGGTGATAGTGATGGGAGATGGTTAAAGGGCAACGAGTGGAACGGTCAGTGATGGTAAACATGTAACAATGTCCTTGTGATATGGGTAGGGGACCTACTACGTCGATGTGAATGTCGGGAAAATGACGCTGAGACTGAAGAATGGTGCCCGATCCTGAATCAGTGTGTCAATGTACTTTTGAAGTTTGGCATGAAGTACAATAGAGGCACAGACCTAATCCTTAGCATTCCTGGTAATACCATGCCAAATGAACTTCGTCTTTAGTAGCTGTGTACTAGATTGGCGCAAGGGATGTAAAAGTCCATGAAGGAAATCAAACACCTGCCGGTTTATGGGAGCAGGTATCCATGACCGTGGTCTACCAGTACTGACATCACAGTGGAGAGTGGAGTTGGATTCATCGAGTGGTACGTCTTCCTATCGGAGGGATTTGCAGGATGTCCTACATGTTAGTAATCTGGATATTTTCATTGGCCTTCTGCCAAGGCATTGTAATCCAATCCCAGGTGAATAGTGGCCAATAGGTTTCTTGACAAGGCAATAGCAACGAGATTTATTTTACCAGGGCCGTGTTGATGGGTGCAATTATACTCACTACAGCGAAGAGATGTCGCCGTTGACGGCTTTACCAGACGAAAGACGGTTAAGCAAAGGCTTGCACCAGAGACATGCGTTCTGTGGGAAGGACGAAGGGCGTACCTTCTAAATGTAACGAAAGTGACTGACAGCCTAAGAAATCACCAGCAATTCGCTGCTGATGGTAAGGTAGCCAGATTCTACCTTGGACAGTTTTTTACTGAAGAAAGGCAATGCACAAGCTGAGGCACTGACCACCTTCTCGAATACTGCACCCATTGGAACATTGCTGGTACTGGTGGAGAGTAGGAAAGGGGCGGCACGGGGAAATTGAGAGTAACAGCGGTTGATAGGGCATTTTTTTGTGTTGCAGAATGTGATCATGC
>NC_090761.1:2280995-2285995 GCF_036898095.1 Palaemon carinicauda
ATCACACTTGTTATGAGGATAATATATTTTCTTCAAATCTCTACAAGATAACGCTCTTATCAATAATCTTTGTACATTATTCAATTCGCTTATATTTAAAAAAGTAACTCTTCTGAGATGAAATGTTTAGTTTTTACAATAGAGAATAGCCAATTAAAGTAATTTCTTTTTCCTGATCATAAATCTTACCGTCTGAGCATGAGATGTTGATAACAAATAAACGATTAGTCATTGATTTCTCCTTCACACAGAGAATTATTATACCCCACTACAAGCTAGAAATGAAAGCAAAAACCCCATGAAATGATTATCATACATCTCTCTCTCTCTCTCTCTCTCTCTCTCTCTCTCTCTCTCTCTCTCTCTCTCTCTCTCTCTCTCTCTATATATATATATATATATATATATATATATATATATATATATATATATATATATATATATATATATATATATGTATGTATATATATGTATATATATATATATATATATATATATATATGTATATATATACATATATATAATATATATATATATATATATATATATATATATATATATATATATATATATATATATATATATATATATATACATATATATATATATATATATATATATATATATATATATATATATATATATATATATATATATATATATATATATATATATATATATATATATATATATATCTTTACGTGAAGTTTTCCGAGAGTTAAGCAAGCACCACTTAAATCTCAACACATCTAGAAGCTTCGGAATTCGTTGAAATTAACAAAAGAGAATCATATCTTATGACCCTAAAATCAATTATTTTACCCACAAATATAAAGCGAGTCGTTTATATTGATGTTTTATTGTCTGCACTAAAGAGACTGAATGCCAAAAGTTTGGACAACTTTCTCTTATCCGGAAGGATCTCTTGCTTGTACTGAATTCTTGTAAAGGCCTCAAGTTCATTGCATAACATTTTCAAAGGTAACTTGATTTTCTTTTTATGGGGAGTGGCTTAGTCTTCAGTCGTACGAAAATGCCAACGAGTCATTTTTTTATTTGAAAGTTGTGTAATGCTATCATATCATTAGTCCATGATTATAATAACTCTGTTCTCTTTACCTTAAGGATAAATAACGAAAACATTTCCTGTTGCATCTCACAAATAAATGTATTTCTATTGTTAATTTTTATGTATTAAGAATTGGTTTTCATAATCACATTTTATTCCATTGTGCATTTCTAAAGATTGTGATATAGATACTTTTTATATTCTCAAACTCATATATTATTTCCTGTCTTTTGTTTTTTTCTTTCTTTTTATATCGTCAGTGAATTCCCTGCTTTGCCGAGTAGGCAGTAATTCTTTCTTATTTCATTTATTTCTCTGCAATTACTGGCATTCTCGTTGCATTTCGGTAATTAAAGGTTTAACTGTTTTTCCCCCGAACTTCATGTTATTACTTTAATTTGTATTAGATTCTTTGTATTGTTTTCTGAGTAACCAAATCGACAGTGAAGTAATTACTTCGAAATTGATTTTCTGGAAGAATTGTTTTCGAATTTTTAACTTCGAAATGAAATATTCTTTTTCAGTTGTCTGTTTTGTTTCCCTGGTCCGATTCTTGACTTTCTCGGTTCTATTTTTTTCCAAAATAATCTATAAATGTATTTTTGGGGAATGTCTTTTGATATGATACAAGGTCTGAAACAAAATAAAATTCTCATATCTGTCAAAATAATTTAAACTGAAAAAGATGCAACATGAAATGTAATGTTCTCCGTCTTAAAATTGTTCTCAAATAATTTTATCACTTTCAAATCTCAGGGTAAGTGTGGCCACGGTACGTTCATCCGTGGTTTTAGGTTTTGCATAATTGACTGGATTATCTGTGATGGGATTTGTGGCATCTGGATGGTTTAAAAGCCACACATGAATGACAGAGGAAAGGGACAGTGACATTGCCCTATCAAACAGGACAATGCCCTAGTGACTGACTATATATACATATGATCAGCGCATAAGCCCACTCTCCACCCAAGCTAGGACCAAGGAGGGCCAGGCAATATCTGTTGAAGACTCAGCAGATAGACCTCTAAGCCTCCCCAAACTCCCCATCCTTAGCTCACAAGGATTGAGAGGTTGTAGCGACGAAAGGAACTAACAAGTTTGAGCAGGGACTCAAACTCCAGTCTGGCGATCACCAGGGACGCTACTAACAGGTCCCAACCCTAAAACCAATATTTTCAAATCTTCGGTTGTACTATGATCAGGAGAAAACTGCTTAATTTCTATCTTTTATATTGTTTGCTTCATTATACTCTATTAATCTATTTCAATTATACCAATAGCTTTATGAATCCCATTTTAAGAAACAAAGCAATTTTGCCGATTATTTTCTGAAATTGGGTATATTCATTCATATTTCAATTTCTATTTATTTCTTCATGTATGTTTTTCGGTAGCATATTGCGCAAGCTTTTGCCTCGATAAGTATTTGCATTAGAAATGAAAACAACAGCAATAATGATAGCGATAAAATTACTATTTTACTTTCAGCATTTCCATCCACCGTTAACGTGTATTATTATTATTATTATTATTATTATTATTATTATTATTATTATTATTATTATTATTACAAGCTAAGCTACAACTGTAGTTTGAAAAGCAAGATGCTCTAAGCCCAAGGATTCTACTAGGGAAAAATAGCCCAGTGAGGAAAGGAGACAAGGTAATAAATGAACAATTAAAATATAATATTTTAAGAACATTAGAAAATTAAGTGAGTAATTATTCGTAAATAGATTATAGACCAAGTAGGTGCTTGATATCAGTGCAAAAGCCTCTGTAACCGAACTTATGAACAAATATCTAATCATCCTTATATTAATTGATATAAGGAATTTTATAACAAAAGACGAAGTGAAAAGAGGAAAACAACCAGTCTCTCACTATAACCTCACACACGCTCAACTGATAATCATTCTATTCGATGTTCATAGTTGCAACAAAAAAAAATAGAGAGAGTTGCAATGAATGGAAAGAAACAAATTGATTATCTTTAAGCATACAAATAGACATATTTTTCATATCACTCACAAAATCTATTCTAAGGTTACCAACCAACAATGTCTGCTTGCTTCTTTCCTTGCCCAATGTAAATTAAAATGATTTAAATTGAATTTAATGAAATTTGGAGACGAGGCTGGTCATGTCAATGTAAGTTAGCTAACGTTAAAAAAGATTTTGATGCAGTCAGGATTTTTTTTTTTTCTTTCTTTTCGAGGTCGGCTAAGTGGACATATCAAATTTCTTTATATATTCTCGTCGCTAAGCATAGTGAGTTAAATCTATTATTTACTCAGTGTAGTTGGTCACATTTATATTTCCGGCCATATCTCCAATGACCGCCAATGAAAATGTCAATGTCGCGAACCTACTCTTTACCTCAAAGCCACGAGGAATGTCATTCCACTGCACGTGAGCCCCTGTATAAATAAGTTGTCAACTTATATATAAAAATATGTTGTGTTCTGATCAATGCTTTTCAAAGGACGATGTTTAAAATGCCGTATAACAACAAAATATCTCTCATAATTGAAAATCTCTCTCTCTCTCTCTCTCTCTCTCTCTCTCTCTCTCTCTCTCTCTCTCTCTCTCTCTCTCTCTCTGTGCTGTAATGTAAAACTAAGAGTACGAAGTGTGTTTGATGTCTTCATATTTGAATGCAGACTATCCATCTCTCTCTTTCCCTCAGACATGTTGCTATTTAATTCAGCAATTCCATCAGGTTGGTGTAGCAAAGCTGTTTTCAAACTAGAAACCACAACAGAATGAAAACTGAAGACAAGAAAAAATCTATTTCCCCCACTTCAATATTTAATGTTTATAACAACAAACAACATTTAAATGGAAACTTTTCATAGTTATTAACTTATTTGTATATTTTTTCGTGTATCTATTCATTTATTCATTTTTCACATGTCTAATTTTGATGAAGGAGAGGTGCACTGTTAGAAAAAAAAACGTAATTTTAATCAGAAATTCTCCGTAAAAATATGTTGTTCTCAGCCGTATTTCATTAAAATTCGGGAGACCGTGATTTTACCATATGTTATAATCTTTTACGGGTTGGTGACCGTAATATCACTCCTTTACGGCAATGTATCCGTTTTTAAAACGGTAAAAATTCTGGAATTATTGTTGCCAGACATATACCATTTTTTTATACAATTTTTTAAAAGTGTGGATTACGATGGATCTAAAAAATAGCATGTTTTCTACATGATGCGGGTGGATTTATATTGTTAAGAGTGGTTGTCTTTTATAAGTTTCATTTCATTTTTGACTGATGAATTATCTTCACTGTATTCAGAAAACTTCAGATCACCATTAATGTATATAGTTTTTTTTTTTTTTTTTGTATGGCTTATCAATTGCTACCTTGCAGGTAAAAGTCCCACCCAATTTTCCTAATGTAGTCCTTGTTTTCTTATGAACACTGAATTGCCAGGGAGATCTGAAAATAGTATTCAATTGCATATGTTTCAATTTTCACCAAAGTCAATTTTCATAATTTTCCGAGAATCAGGTGTAACTCAACCTGGTGTCAAAAGTTGAAAAAATCGTAAACGAGCCTTGTGATTCTGGAATGTTGAAGTTCATGATGTAACTGCTAAAAAATTCAATTATTTCATCTTCATAAAACAAATCATACCTCCTCAAAAATAGCATGTGTTCTAATATGTGAGTCTGGCTCTTTTTAATTTCAATTTGGTCAATTATTTGAGGCTGCGAACAAGTTCAGCGATTATTTTGCATCATGGCCGTGTTGTTTGTGACAACATCACCATTTGCTAAACGACCCAGAATCAACAGTTCGGGTTCATGATTGATACTAAGTTCATTGTTCTAGTTGTTCATTCTAGTGTGACAAAGTTCTTACATTCGTCGATTATCCAATCTCCGATATGTTCAAGACTGATCTTTTGACATCTGG
>NC_090761.1:2288495-2303495 GCF_036898095.1 Palaemon carinicauda
ACTCATGCATCACAAACTGCGAGCATTACTATAACCTTAGAACATAGGCTAGTTACAATTCAAAGAGCCATGCAAAGAAAAATGATGGGAATAACAATTAGAGACAGAAAAAAGAGCAACAAGGATACAACAGTTTATTCAAATAATCTCTATTGGGGAGTGCAAGGAGCATGTCCATCTACCCTTCACCATGATCTCATCCACATAAAGCACTCGGGTAATCTCTTATAGTTTTATTTCTAATCTTGTCCGGCCATTCAACTCCCTATATTCTATTGGGGGCTTTGTTTTCAAATCTACAAAATCTGTTGGATATTGTTTCATTGTCATACCACGACTCATGTCCATACACTAACACTGATCTTACTAAACTGATATATAGCCTGATTTTTATATGTAATTTCAGAGGATTTGCTTTCCAAGTCTTATTTACCCTAGCCATTATCTGATTTCCTTTTTTCAGTCTTCCACTAAACTCAAATTCTAAAGATCCTTTATTAGAGATCATAGTTCCTAAATATTTAAATGATTCCTCCACATTAATCCTTTCTTCTTCCAATGATTATTTCATCTTCCATTGCATATTCCGTTCTCATCATTTCTGTCTTTCTTCTGTTTATCTCCAGCCTAACCTCATGTGATATTTCATGCATTCTGGTAAGCAGGTCTTGCAAGTCCTTTGGTATTCTGTTAATATGGATAGCAACATCAGCATTCTCTAGGTCAGCTAATTTCCTCTTACCAATCAAGTCCAATCCTTGTCCACCATCCCCAACTGTTCTATGCATTACAAAATCCACGAGGAGAATAAACAAGCTAGGTGACTACACATTCCCTTGGAATACTCGAATGTTTACTGGAAATTAATTTGATAGGACTCTTCTAACATTAATTATGCACTTGCTATACTCATAAACAGACTTAATCAAATTTACATATTTAATAACGCAGGCTTTTTATATTCCACAAATGTCAAAAAAAATATCTATATATTCTACAAATTACTGTACCACTTGTCTTAAAATGAAAATTTGGTCAGTACAATTTATACCTTTTCTAAATCGGGCTTTCAAATCTCGGCTTTTCATCAATATTTCTCTCTGATCTCTTTAGAATGAGCATACTATATCTTAATGACAACTGGTGCAAGTAAAATGCCTCTGTAATTATTACAGTCAGTCAGATATCCCTTTTTTTTTGCCATTTTCACCAACACTTCTAGCTCCCATTCATCGGGTTTGGCCTCTTCACGTCATATTATACAAAATAGTCTTGTAAGTATGCTAGGAGTCACTTCATTTTCGGCCAATATCATCTCAGCAGTTATTCCATCATATTCATGGGCTGTCCATCTCTTTAGTTTTTTTAATGATAGCTTCGACTTCAAAAACACTGAATCCATTCATTGGCAGATCAAGGTTTTCCTCAGCATCAGGCATATCAATCAAATTATTCGCTTCATATGTCCTATTCATGACCACACTAAAGTGTTCCATCTAATATTGCCTGTTGTTATAGCAGATCCATCTCTCTTTTTGGTGGTTAAATTCTTCTTCATCTTTGCCCCAGAAGAGATTTCATTATTAATTCTATGACCAATTCTTACACCATAGCCACTCCCTGAATTCATAACTTTGTCAGACTCATCTGCTTTCTTGTCTAAATATTCTCTCCAGTCATTCTTGGCTTTTCTTTTGACTTCATTATCAATACTGGGATACTTAGCATGCTCTACCTTGTAATTTTCATTACTTCCTCGAAAACTTTCAACAATAAATTTCTGTCTTTGTCTCCTTTTTATAGTATACCAAATATCATTTGATATCAATGGTTTAATCCTTGTAACTGTCCTAAAACTTCACTACAAACTGACTGATATATCTTCTAATTATCACATTATTCTTCGTTAACTGTCTGCTCTTCGTCTCTTAAGGTCTCTAAGACTGCAAATCGATTCATACTTTTAGTTGCAAAGGTTTTACTGTGCTAATCTTCTAGAAGCTTAGTTATATTAAACCTAGGTATTCCATATACATTTCTGTCGGGTTCTTTCACTTTCAATTTCAGTTAGGCAATGAGGAGCTGGTGATCACTACCAATAACTGCACCTCTATAGCTTATTACCTTTCTCAGAGTATTCCTTCTCTCTTTATTAATGTCTTTTTAATCTATTTGATTTTTGCAATTGCCACATGGTGAAGTCCATGTATTTTTTGGATGTCCTTGTGTTGGAAAAGAGTACCTCCAATAACAAGATTATTTGTTGAATAAATACTTGAAAAATGTGCCCCATTTTCCTTTGCAACTTTCCCAAAACCCTCAACACCCATTACATTCTCTGTACCTTAATTATTCCTTTACTTGGGCGTATTTATTTCAGCAAAGCTGAAACTAGCTGATAATGATTTGTATATGAGGTATAACTACCCTTTGCTAGTTAGCGGGGTAGGCTAGCTCCCCCCGCTCTCACCAGCACTAGCGACTAGCCGTAACTTTTTAATTCAGCTTGGTGGAGTGCAGACATGTCTCTCTCCCCCGTTAAGGAAACCTATATGTAAAGAACTGGCCTAAAGCTAAAGCTTCCCTACTTTTCCTATCTCAGGTGTGAGTGCCCGTGATGATCTTTCTTCCGCACGTTTATCGAGGCACAGAAGAGCGCTGACACAGCACCTTCATGTCGACCAAGGTGACTGATCCTCCCCATCTCTGTCCTGCGTGCAGTGGTCACTCTTGCACAAAGGAGTCTCATTGTGCTGATTGTAGGGACTGGTCACCATCCCAGTGGTTGAGATTTAGCAGGTAGCGGATGAAAAAGGCCAAAAGAGATTCTTCCATTTCAAAGTCAGCCTTGAAAGGAAGGAAACCTAGCCATTTTTCTCTGTCGGCTCAATCTCGCTACTCTAACTCTGCTTAATGGCATCACTTGGGAGTCAGTCTTGTATGAGCGGCGTACAGGTAACCCCTGGACAAGCTTGCGTGTCAATGACCGCTGTTGCTTCCCTTAGCAAAGCAGCACCTAGTTTCCGGCGTAGGGGAGTCCTTGTCAGATGACGCGGTTCATCTGTTGTGGCCTTCCCTAGGGCTCCAGAGTTATTCGTGTAGGAAACTACTGCAAGAGCTCTTGCGATTGTGCATGTGTGCACCCCCAAACGGCGAGGCTTCTTCTCCTGCTCACCAGAGCATCCTCCCTTCTCCAGTGGGTAAACACGAGCAGTTGAAGACAAGCACTCCTAGGAGTGTCTTGTCAAAGGATCTTGTAATCACGGGAACTAGCCTCGGCTATGTTCCTGAGCCGGTTCACAGAGTTGATCTTTTGGCCAAGTTCCCACAAACTGAAGCGATACGAAGTAAGCAGCCTGGAGGGACGAGGCTGCTTACTCCATCCTTCCGAGGTAGGACAACCCTCCACCAGCTCTTCTCCATAAGTTCCTCATCTGCGAGATGATGTACCATCAAGAGTGAAAGGGTTAGATCTTTTCTCCCGTGTATGGTCTCCTCATCGGGGATTCCACTGAAGGGCGTTGGACTCGTCCATGCCCTACTCCAGTTCATCAGAGCATAACTTTTCAGAGTGGGATGATAAGGGTGGAAAGCAGTTGCCATCTTTGCTTCCCCAACGTCATCTTGGTTGTGGGGAAGAACGGAGTGCTTTGCACTTCGCAAGGCCGAGATCTTCTGAAATCCTGCCTATGATATCTACCTCGCGAGATGTAGAATCCTCCTTGCTGCTAGTGCACAAGCACCCAACTCCTTGTCCTACATTGTCCTTTGGGGAAGAGAAAATGACGTGACTTTTAACTTTGGGAGATTTGACAAGCGGGAAAGCTTCTCTCCCGAGCGCTCTCATAAGGAATCCCTCTGACCAGTCTGTCAGGGAAGGGTCATGCCCAACGTTGCGTGCCTTACATCCTAGTGATGGGTTAAGGAGAGCTTAACCAGGTGCGCTACACAGTACGAGTGTAATGCTCCTTTTAGCAAGTTAGATAACTTGCGAACAGCAACAAACAGCAAACACCTCTTCTGGGGTGAAGGTAAGTTCTATTTTTCTTGCGTGCACTACGTACACCTTCAGGTAGGAGAGCATCCGTTCAGCGAGCATGCACAAGTAGACTCTGCATCTGAGAGAGTTGAGAAATGCGTGCTTGCCAAAGCTCTCTATCAGCGCTTACTTTACGAACACACACATTCTCCCAGCACAGATATATCAATTACCTGAGAGAACTGTGAAGGGCATGCAAGCCAGAGTACACTTCTAGCTCTCTCCTTGCTAGTGCATGCTTCCAGCAGGGCGAGCTGGAAACGGTGCGCAAGCCATCGTACTCTACCAGCCCTAGCCTCACTATCACACACACAGGTAATTCTCCTTACATATCTGGACTGATCAAGGCATACATGCCATCGCGAGTGATCAGTTGTCTCGTCACCAGTGTGCCAGTGGGGTTCTCCTTACCTGACCAGTCAGCCAAGGTAGTGTCCTAACACGCTACTACACTGTCTACACCCCTCACCTTCAAATAGGCTTGAACAGGTTGACAAATCTATCATTGATAGAGACCAAGAGCAGGATCTCGACCAGGAGCCGAGGGCATCTCATTCTCTTCCTTTCCAAGACTATCCACCTAAGCCTCGGAGAGAGGCGCATAGGGAGCATGCAGAAACATTGATTCCGATAGATACCTCTGGTTCAAGAACTTAGTTCAGGCAGTAAGGCAGGCTGTTGGAGCACCAGCCAATTCTCCACGTAATGCTCCTTCAACAGGGACACCCAGCACTCCTTTAGAGTCCTCTCAGGGGAGTGACGCTCCCTGCAGACCCTAAGTCATCAAGCCTAACTAGACCGCCTTTTCCTCTGGCTCCCCCTAGGTCTTCAAGGTACGAGGAATACCTTAAGACCAAGGATCCAACCATGCAAGATGCCGCGTGGGAGAGGCTGGGCATGAATCCTCTCCTAGAGAGATCTCTGTGATGGAAAACTATAGGCTTTCACTTATAGAATCAGGGCGGATGGAACCTCTTTATTTGAGAGCGGAGGTTCCTCCTAATACTGGGACTTGCGGAGCCATGAATGAAGGAGGCTTCCCCATTTATGGATGAGTTTGACCTTTGTCCGAAAGAGAGGAAGGATGCAAAGATCCTACCCAAGAACTGGAGCTCTATGGGTGAGAGTCAGGCTCAAGGGGAACGTCTTCTGGTTCACCCGCTTCTGTAAGACCGGAACATAGCGCATTTCCACCGAGAGACCACTCCTCGTCTAGAAGGAGCCACAACAACGACTTCCACTCTCCCCGGGCTGCTATTGGTGCTAGCTCGGAGGAGGAAGAACCATTTGACAACGGGTCTGAATAATCTGATAGAGCGCTGCCAGCTTATGCCAACCCCAAAATTTCTCCCCTTGAACAAAAAGATTCTGACCGCATCTTTCTCCACGTAGTTTTTTGCACCAGAAAGGTGAAAACCTGGGAGATCCAGTCCAGTTTCCTACAGAAGGGAAGGACAGATTTGCACTAGTTTTCAGATATACTAAAGTCCACCAGAACCAAGGTAGCTTTACCCTGGTCGAGGGTGATTAAAGTAGCAAAGAAGAGAGCGTATGTGCAGGTGAGAGGCAAGTCACGCTCTCTCAGAGAGCCAGACTCCTTTCAGTTACTTCCTCTACTGTATGTACGTCAGAGAAAGTACTATGATGTTGTAGAGGGTAATCCTTCTCTGCTTCCTCTGGATCCATCCATTGTGTCACTGACCCAAGGTTTATCGTTGGACAAACTGACAAAATTACTAGTTTAGTTCTCCATATCTGAAACTGACAACATGGAACTTGTTGCTAAGTGTTCTTCGTAATTTGTTGAATGGATGTATTATTAGTTGAGAATGATCAGGTACCTCGTTAAAAACGAGGACTTCTTGAAACCCAAGAGAAGGGAGGCATTATTAGCCTTACTTCTCTAGGGAGTGAGGACCATAGAGTTTTTCACCGAGAACGAGGTCAATCAATTGATCATCTGGGTTCTACTGTCACCTCTAAATTCCAGAGGCCAGTGCAGAGAAGAGAACCCATAAAATCCCGTAATGCCCAAATGTATGACCCCTCCTTGTTTCACAGGGTCGACATCGAGGCAATTGCTGACAATTGGAGAAAAGCGAGTAAAGAATCACTCCTCCAGCGGGTCATTACTTCTCACCCTTATCACTCATCACCTCCGCCACAGAGAAACTCTCCCAAGAAGAATCAAAGCCTGAAGAAAAGTGCACAAAAGACGAAGGCAGCATGAGATCAGTAGCCAAGACTCCCCTTTCTACCCAGGGGTGGACGTTCCTGCTAGGAAGGCCATTCCCTTCACCAGTCTACCAGTGTGGGGATGCCTAAAGAGCAGATGGTAGAGGGGGTTGCATTACAGAGCAGACGCTTGGTCTGTTTCCGTGTAGAGCAAAGGATACATCGTGCCTTTCAACAACTCTCCCTCTCCTTGGACCCTTTGTCCAACGATGACAGTGTCCTACATGAAGAGTTCAGTGAAGGACCAGTCCCTTCAGGTCGAATCCAGGACCATTCTGGATAAGGTGGATCTTCAAGAGGCCCCAGATGGGTCTCCAGGCTTCTACAGTCACCTATTTCTTGTAGGAAAAGCGTGTGGAGGCTGGAGACCAGTTATCGACCTCTCAGCCTTGAACCAGTTTGTCAAACAGACTCCGTTCAAGATGGAGATGGCACGCTGTCAGACCTCACGACTTCATGACGTGTACTTCAAGATCCCAATACATCATTCATCGATTCACCTTAGCAGGACAGATATACGTCTGAGGAGTCATCACCAGTCATTGCCTGTCCCTCCTGGCTTCTAACTTTGGGATCCAATACATCTACCAGCTCGAGATTCATAAACAGCCATTGCTCGGCCCTCCTGGATCTTACTTTTGGGAACCTATAGGTCTACTGGCTGAGGAGCCATCACCAGCCATTGTCTGGCCCTTCCGGGTCCTACTTTTGGTAGCATGATGATAATAATAATAATAATAATAATAATAATAATAATAATAATAATAATAATAATAATGATAATTATAATAATAATAATAATAATAATGATAATAATAATAATATCTATTCAAGGTGTTGTGCTTTGGCCTGTCCACAGCACCTCAGGTGTTCACGAGGATGTACACTAGTGTTCACCTGGGCACACAAGAACGGCATTCGTCTTCTTCGTTACCTAGATGACTCGAGGGAGTCCCTTCTCCTCCATCGTGATAAACTTTTCTGATTTTTTCAGGATCTGGGGATCAGGATAAATTACGAAAAGTCTCATCTGCAACTGATCTAATACATGGTATATCTAGGGATAAGAATCAGGATCACACTGGTCAAGACCTTTATGTCCAAGGATCGGATAAGTAGATTGAAAGTGATAACCCAGATACTACCTCTAAAGAGTTATTGGATCATTTGACTGTCCAGACAGTACTACATTGGATTCCTCCCTTTGGCTACGGCTCGTTTTGTCTTTGTCTACATATACACCGAAAAGTCTGGCCTATTCTTACCACATTCTCCTCTGTCCTCATACACCTGACAACACTGAGATTACCAAACAATTCTTCTTTGCTCAAGGGGTTAACTACTACAATGTAATTGTTTAATGGCTACTTTCCTCTTGGTAAGGGTAGAAGAGACTCTTAAGCTATGGTAAGTAGCTCTTCCTGGAGAAGAACACTCTAAAATGAAACCATTGTTCTCTGGTCTTAGGTATTGCCATCACCTCTGTACCATGGCCTTCCACTGTCTTGGATTAGAGTTTTCTTGCTTGGTGGTACACTCAGGCATTCTGTTCTATCTTGTTTCTCTTACTCTTGGTTTTTTTAAATTTGTATAGTTTGTATGTGACTGATCAAGTTTAATGTTGTTAACTTTCTTGAAATATTTAATTCATTGTTTATTCTTCTCTTGTAGCTTCATTTTCTTATTCTCTTTCCCTACTGGGCTATTTTTGTCTGTTGGAGCCCTTGGCCTTATAGCATCTTGTTTTATAACCTAGCTAATAATAATAATAATAATAATAATAATAATAATAATAATAATAATAATAATAATAATAATAAAAATAATAATAATAATCAGTGGCAACGGCTGTTGGGACACCTAAAATATCTCGAGAAGTTGGTGCCACAAGCCAGTTTCTGCATTCTATCTCTATAGTGGCAGCTGAAGACATTTTGGTCTCAGCACAGAGATCCACCAGGCACCCTGGTGCCAGTACATCCTGAGCAGAAGAGAGGCCTGAGTTGGTGGATGTTGGAAATCAACATCCTCAGGGGATTAGATCATCTCTCTCCTCCCCCGGATTTAATGCTCTTCACAGATGCATCAAAAGAACGGTGGGAGCTCACCTGTCACACCTTACGGAATCCGAGCTCAGGTCTGACTCAAAAAGGCAATGCCACATAAACCTCCTAGAAATGAGGGCAGCCTATCTCATCCTCAAACTCTTTCATTGGCTCCTTTCAAAGCACTCGTTACTGCTGGTGAACGACAACACTACAGTAGTGTCTCACATAAATAAACAAGGAGATACTTTTTCACAGCATCTTTTCCAGCTGGTTGTGGAAATCCTCAGATGGACGGAAGTAAAATCGGTAGAACGTGCTGGTGGACAATCTGAGCAAGATTCAGATAATTGGCTCTGAAAGGTCCTTGAATCAACAGATAGCCAACAAAGTCTTGGCTTTGTGGTGTTGATGTATTGGAAGGGTTATCGTTCCACTCAGTGCCTCCAATCCAACAATAACAGAGTTCCTATTATACCTCAAAAGAGAAAAACTTTATTTTCGTCTTTGCGGTGAAAAGCTATCGCTCACCCTTAAGCCTAGTCTTTAAGCTGAGTGGAGTTAACATTTCCTCAATAAGGTAATTGTCTCTCCTCATACAAAACTTTGAGCATGCCTGCCCCCAGTCGGAATTAAGACCACCTCCTTGGAACGTTTTCAAGGTATTACAAGCCCTTACAAGCCTCTTCATCAAGTCTCAGACAAAGACTTGACCTTGAAGACGGCCTTCCTTCTAGCTCTGGCCTCTGCGAAGAGAGTCACTGAGCTACATGGATTCTCATACGATATCACCATTCAAGAGGATGTGGTCATGTTAAAATCAGTTTCGTCCATGAGTTTATAGCAAGGACTCAAAATCTGTCTATAGTGGATCCTAGATTTTGGCCCTTTCCGATTGAGAGTCTCTGGTCTTTAACAGGTGATCCTGATCAACTGTTACAATGCCCTATGAGGGGGCTCAGGTTATATCTCAAAAGAACGAGAGGAGCTCGTCCTCAGATCAATAGCTTCTTTTTTAGCATAAGGAAAACCAACAGGAGAGTCGCGAAGAACACGATCTCCTCCTGGATCTTGGAAGTTATAGAGAGGGTAGTGTCACCTGGTCTCTCTTTGTCTGATCGACGGCCCATGAAAATTATGTCAAGGACCTAAATACCTCCTTGGCATTCAATAAGAGTTTCTGTGTGATGCAGGTACTGCAAACAGGTGTGTGGAAACGTTAAACAACGTTCACCGCCCACTACCTCCAAGACATAACCCAAGGGAACCTCTACACATTCTTGATAGGTCCTGTGGTGGCTTCTCAAAATGTGGTCTATTACACCTCAGCTCTCTTGTGGAACAAGTAGTAGATGGTCGAGGGCAGAGGTTAGGCACGAGTAAGTCTAGGGTGAATGTGTAAGAGACTGGCCACTTCCTACTTCATCCTCCCCTCTCTTGGGGTGCAGCATCCGAGGAACTCTGCATAGCTGACCTCATATATCTGCGGGTGAGTACCACGCTCTTTGGGCAAACTAATATATGTGTATATATTTATTATGTCCCTGTTCTCCAACATGGTGGAGTCGGGCAATGTGTAGGCTAGAGGCGGGCTCAGCCCTACTCTGTACTTACTTATGCTAAGCACAAGGAAATCCTTCTCTCTTTCCAGCACTGATAACCAAGGCTGTCATCCTACGAGTATAATGAGATGTCAGGATTCCTCTCGAACAGCTCGTACGAAGCCCAAGAGGTCATCCCAGGACTAGCCAACCAGTTGTTTTTTTTTATTTCCACCCACTTAAAGTGAGTCTCGTAAGTAAAGAGCGAAAGTTCTGTATTTTGCGATGGAACTTATGACAAATTTATAGATGATTTCTATTTTTCCTAGCTCTACGAACCTGGAGCTCCTTATGCATGCTGCTCCCACCAGCACGTATCCCCTAAAAGTCCTTCGGTAATTACAAAAGTGGCGATTAGGCACCATTACTCATGGAAAACGTGGGGAGAGGCTAGCCTACCCCACTCTTCTTCCCGCTTACCTTATTGCCTTATTTTATGTTTGGGTTCCCCCAGGTCCCTCTGTGTGAGGCACCTCGTATATCCACCAGAGAGTTGCTAATGCATCTTCCGGTGTATTTTGCATCTTCCAGTCTTGGATGGTCTGGGATGCATCTTAGGTATTTATCGGGTTTATTCTTAAACACATCTACGCTCACTCCTGATATGTTTTTTAGATGAGCTGGCAGCACATTAAATAGTCGCTGCATTATCGATGCTGGTGCGTAGTGGATTAATGTCCTGTGCGCCTTCCTTAGTTTTCCTGGTATATTTTTTGGTACTATTAATCTACCTCGGCTAACTCGCGCAGGGTAGTTATACTTCGTAAACAAAGTTTTATCGGATACCTTCACCTTCGCCGAAATAAATACTTCTAAGTAAAGAGCTCCAGGTTTGTGGAACTAGGAAAATTACTTATCTATAATTTTTTTTTATTTCTCTCGTAATTAAGGAAACTACTTACACAAAAGTCGATTGTGAAGAAATATTAATTCCGAAGTTCTTATGAATGAGTAATTATTAGATTTTTTCTTCCCCAAAAACAGACGGATCTCAGGTTGATATTATTATCTTTAGTTGAGACTTAGTAATATAATAATCACATTTCCATCCTAAAAATATATGAAAAAAAAATTTATTATGGAAATAGCTTAAAAGAAAATTTTAGCAAAGCGTACGAGAAATTCTACAGGAATACTACCTATTATCCAAATACTGTGATCCAACAAGGCATATGATTGTCAAGTAGTTTCCATCTGACTACAGAAATCAAAGGCTTGTGTTCTCGCTTTTGTCTTGTATGCTAGACTTAAGACCAGAAACTGATAAAAAACATGTAAAAAAAAAGATTGTGTAAATATACTTCATATAAATGATGCCTTCATGGACGTTTAAACGGGTGGTCATAACTTGTTAACAATAGAAATTTACTCTATGACAATAGCCTCTGTTACATGTGGACTCCTAAAGGGATTCCCACTCTAGTTGTTGATTTTGATAAGAAAGAAATCTTCAAGACATATGGATTAAGAAGTGAAGACAGAATATCTATCATGAATCTTCTCTTTCTTTTTACTGATTGGTTTAGGTCATTTCTACAACTAAAATTCATATGTTTAGATATAATTTCAAGACTACATCATATGATGTTAAAAATCAATAATGATAAGTTGCATTCTGGTAAATGGAAGATGGACATAAAATTTATGTAGTGTTTCAACGTAACAAGATAACTCTGCAAAGTTCTAGAGATTTGTATATTAATTTCACATTGCAAATGGACCCATTATGTGAATGTTTGCAGAACTACTGAACACTAGTAATGCTGTAATGTTAAAAAGTTATCCATGATGACATTGCTTACTTGCTTTTTTCTTTTGTTTGTTATTTTTTGTCAATAATCTGCATCAATGTAAAAGTTATATTTGTTCCTCAAATCACTTAATATATTGTATGTTCTTTTCCATTCGTGTTGAAATCTGAGTTTCATGACGTATGTATCTATCTATCCCTCTATTTCGATAATCAGAAAAATATCCTGCTGTGCGAACTTTCCTTAACACATGTAAAATTTTACTCAACAAAAATATAGTTCAAGCTAGTTCTGAAATATAAATTTGATTTTAGCGTCATCGAAAATTGTTAAATGTAAGCAAAATTTTGGGTCACAAATGAATAGGATAGATTACTTTCATTTAAAAAACTCACTATTATATTCTGCCTTTGATATCTTATTACACCTTTAAATTCTAGTTAAAACGATAATTGTAAAACTCAAAGCCTGAATTTCATAATTGACTAATGACTTTGAAATATGAACTTCACCAACACCTTATTCCACACAACAAATTATCGTATAGTTAAAAAATTATGTCAAAGGAAATCCCTTAACAATCAAATGCTTTGCCAATTTTTTAGCCAGTATGCAAAACCTTAGTTTGTGTATAGTCTATATGGAGGGCTTTCTTTCACAATATCGATCTCAATAATATTCGCTGAAATATTTATCGATTATGAGCACCCAAGTTAATGAATATATTGCATGTTATACTAAAAGTATTTTTTTCCTTTTTTAGCCTAACCTGTATAAGAAAAAGCAAAATCTATCAATAGCGTTCATTAGGATTTAATGAATTCACCTTACACTTAATTTTTTTATAGTGACGATTGACGCTATACTAAAACTTCGCTAGAATTAAGAGGGTCTAATAGGTGTAAATATCTTTTTAGAAGTAGGTTTGGATTTCCGAATGAATACGGTCAGCCATTGGCGAAACAAACAATGCCATACTTCTGAATAACTTGTGTGGAGCAAGAGAAAAGCAAGGTCACCAAATTAGTTCTGGTCTATTGAAATGGTAAAGAAAAACTACAACAATCTCTGTGATATAATTATAATATTATGAACAGTTTTAAAACATCTCATCAATCTCATTAATGATAAACGTCTTGAATACAGTAATAATCACTTGGATACGAGTTGTGATCGTTCGAATGTTTGTGAATGATCGCCTCATATTTCCATATATGGTTGAAATAAATCAATGTAATGCAGATAAATACAGACATTATATAATGTAATCGAACATTTGGGGATTTTTGTTGTCGGGGCTCAAAAAATTAGTACCAATAAAGCAGGTTTCATCACAAATTATTACCGCTTACACCATTCCGATCATAAACCATTTAATAAATGGACATTGAACCTACGATCAACATAATTCTTTTACCAGCTAATAGATAAACGGTGTGTAAAATGGTTTGCGTTGTGTTTACTTACAAATTTGAACTTTATTGATACAATAGTTTACTCAATGTAACTTCGCCAACACAAGCATTCAGCCAATTTCCTATTTGTTTTCAAGAAGACCTTGACATATTGCAGTCATGATCGTTTTTTCCATTACAAAGGCATATGATTAAAGTTCATTTGGAACTAATCAAGACCACCACATTTGGCATGACGAAAAATTCAATAATCTGCGTAATTCTTATTAACGAGTTATTCAATAGAAATAGTTGGCTATCATGAACGTCATTCCAATTGCCATTGTTATTCATCGACTTAAGTCGTTATTTTTCTCTTTCTTTTCTTTACATTTAAATCTTTTTCTCCACTTTTTAACGATCAAGGCTGAATTGATCTGTTAACGGAATTATCTGCGTTTTCTATTTGTTCTTTAATGTGTCCTTTTTAACCATGCAAGGAAATCTTTTTTTACTTGATCCTTTAGTTTTCATATCCTTAAGCAGGATTGTACACAAATCAAAGGCCCCGTTTTAAGTTTATCCAAGAAGCTCTACCATAAAGAAAGATATGAAAAAAAGTTTTTTGAAGATCTGTGTTCATATTTGAGTAAGTAAGTGTTACCTAAATCGTCTGGTTTACCCTGAGTCATTCCATCTTAATTACAAATTTAACGTTGAATGAGATAAACAGATTTGTTTTTATTGTCAATTAGCATTTGTTCAGAATATATATTTTGGTGCCAAGAATTAGTAGTAGAAATTCGAACGTCAATAAAATTAATTCATTAAACTTTAAATAGGCACTTGAATTATAGGTCTAAGAAGTTTAATATATCCTCATATTCTAATTCATACCCTTATTTTCAATTTCTAGGATATTGGCTTGATCATGGCTTAACAATGAAAAATATAATATATATATATATATATATATATATATATATATGTGTGTGTGTGTGTGTGTGTGTGTGTATACATATATATATATATATATATGTATATATATATGTATATATATATATATATATATATATATATATATATATACATATATATGTATTTATATATACATATATATACATATATATATATATATATATGTATATATATATACATATATATGTATATATATATATATATATATATATATACATATATATACATATATATGTATATATATATATATATATATATATATATATATATATATATATATATAGATTTAATGATAAGAAATAAGTAGCCTCGAAACTCATTATATTGATTGACTATAAATTGAAATTTAAAGGATAGAATGACAGAGACAGAGAGAAGCGATCATACTGACCTTTGTCAGTATAAATGACTTTAGTAGATGCCAGCCACTGAGTACAAGGTATTACTGAGAATTGATGTCTCAAAATATTTATCTCATGTGCCATCAGTGATGTTAAATATATCGTCTCTTTCAATGTCTGCCTTGATGCGCGCCTAGAAATTTTCAGAAATGATTACGTGATTTGGTGTATAAGTTTAAAGAAAATTCGATATAAGTGAAAATCATAAAGAATTTATGACAATAACTTATTTCTTATTTAAATTTGATGTACTTTGAGTACCTTCTGTTTATTTCAAAGCTGTCTAGTAATTTTTTGGTTTATTAAAGGAAGTTTGATGTTAAAAAAGGCTACAGTAATATTTTGCTAATGCTACTAATACTAATAATAACAATGATAAGAATAGAGAAAATAATTATAGAAGTAAGTATTAAAACAACAACAACAACAACAACAACAACAATAATAATGATAATAATAATAATGATAATGATTAGGATAATAAAGATAATAATAATAATAATGATAATAACTAGACGGGCAATCAGTAAAGCGTAGACCTCCACCGTGGCAGCTT
>NC_090761.1:2318495-2323495 GCF_036898095.1 Palaemon carinicauda
AAATATATATATATATATTTATATATTCTATTTCGGTAACTCCTACGCGTTTTGACTTTATTTTTTCATTGTTTTATATTATCTTTATATGTTTCTTTTCTTTCTCCTTCATTTTATCATTGCATAATGTATGTTTGAGTTTCGGAAATGCAAGTGAGATAATGCTCTACGAAAATCACAAACCCGTAAAAGTGTCTTGAGTGATATTTTCAGTGACTACACTGAGGAAGAAAACCTGAATTGAATCTATGTATATATATATATATATATATATATATATATATATATATATATATATATATATATACATATATATATATATATATATATATATAAATAATATTGTGTCCTATAATGATCTCTCATGAAGAAAAGAAAATCAAAAGGCGAAGAAAGAGTGCAAGAAAAATGAAGAAAACTTTTTGTAATTGCACGTCTACTGTGTTAAAAGATCTCTTTAGAATTTGTAAATCAATTTCCTCGAATTTATACAGTTGATGAATTGACAATGAGGTCTTTGGTTTGTGCATATTTGGAGCGTAAACACTAGACCTATTAACTCAGGGATCGTTGTAAAATTAAAGCCTTTTTCTCTGTTGTCGACTGAGGTATGTGAAGTCTAGTATCCAATGTAGTTATGGTCCATGCGGCAAACACGCTTTTGTGCTTGCGAATACATACCAAATATAATCTGACATTATAGACTTTCTATGAGTAGGAGAGAGAGACAGGTACAACAAATGACATCCTTTTATGGGGTGGTATAAGTGCTCAAGTAAAATACATATGAATTTGTCACACTTGAAACCGGGAGAGTCTTGACTGATTGATTGGTGTTATCTACCTGGCGTTACTATATTAAAGTTCAAATCCTCAACTTGGATCCCTCCATTCCTCTGATACGCATCAATCACATTTCCCATCGAAATCCATCTAGTCGTGAGAATGTCTTGAACTTAGGATCCACAAATTATCGTGGTCTACTGGTAACGTCTCTGTCCTTTGATCGCCATACTGGGGTTCGATTCTCACTCAAACTCGTTGGTTCTTTTAGTGTCTGTAACCTCACAATCCTTGTGAGCTAAGGATACGGGTTTGGGAGAGCCTATAAGCCTACCTGCAGAATCATTAGCAGCCGTTGCCTAACAATCCTTGGTCTTATCTTGGGTGGAGAGGGGGCTGGGCGCTGATCATATGGTCAGTCTCTAGGGTACTACTGTCCCTTGTCTCTGTCATTCATCATTCATGAGCGGCCTTTAAACTAACGATATTACCAAGCTGTAGAAGGTGAAAGTCTGTTCCTCTCAAGCACCCATATGCGCCAAACCATAGGCACTTGCATCTATTTTATAGATCACCTAAGTGACTTTTCCTTTAGCCATTAAAATGGGAATGTTTTAAACACTCCTCTCTTTCAAGAGACACTGCAGTAGTATAGAGGAAATAGGATGAATGCATATATTGTACATTAGGGGGATATGCATTGTCAAAGATTCTTAAATAACCCACCAATGTTACAAATGTGCATTTCTATAAAAACACCGAATATCATAAGAATAGACTTCAAGACCTTTCAAAAAATACAGAAACTTTTTTATCCATATTCTTTTTCTTTTGAAATGGAGTGATATGCCAGTAAGCATGCTAAAATCCTTCACTGGGTTGAAAATTGTGTGCTCATTATTTTATTCATTAATGGAAAAAGAGACTATTGCTGCCTCACTCCATAAGATAATTCAGTACCTTGAATTATAGGTGGTAGGTTGTCCAGGGAACCTGCCACCAGTTGAGATACTACCACTAGAGAGTTTATGGAGTTCTTTGACTGGCCAGACATTACTACATTGGTTCCTTCTCTCTGGTTACGGTTATTTTTCCCTTTGCCTACGCATACACCGAATAGTCTGGCGTATTCTTTACAGATTCTCCTATCCTTATACACCTGACAACACTGAGATTACCAAGCAATTCTTCTTCGCCCAAGGGGTTAATTACTGCACTGTAATTGTTCAGTGGCTACTTTACTTATGGTAATGGTAGAAGAGACTTTAGCTATGTCAAGCAGCTCTTCTAGGAGAAGGGCACTCCAAAATCAAACCACTGTTCTCTAGTCTTGGGTAGTGCCATAGCCTCTGTACCATGGTCTTCCACTGTCTTGGGTTAGAACTTTCTTGCTTGAGGGTACACTCGGGCACACTATTCTATCTAATTTCTCTTTCTGTTTTGTTAAAGCTTTCATAGTTTATATAGGAAATATTTATTTTAATGGTACTATTCTTAGTATATTTTATTTTTCCTTGTTTCCTTTCCTCACTGGGCTATTTTCCCTGTGGGGGCCCCAGGGCTTATAGCATCCGGCTTTTCCAACTAGGGTTGTAATAATAATAATAATAATAATAATAATAATAATAATAATAGTAAGAAGAAGAAGAATAGTAATCTATTCCCTTACCAAACATTAATGAGTAACTCAAACAACTTGCTAATAGTTTTAGGTTAGGAATTTGCTATTGCTGTAATAGTTCACGCCCAAGTTTCAGCATCTATTGCAACAGTTCAGAAATTTTACAATTCTGAATGTGGATTCTCAGTTAGTGATGTCAAAATTTTTGACTGAATATGGAGTAATCCTAAACTCGAGAACCTAAGTTATTTTTATGGGTTAATACTGATTTGGCCACATTCTATAAAAAAGAAAATGAGTGTTCTTTTAGTAATAGCATAAACATTTTCAACAATGAAATTGGTAATACATGTTTATGAATTTCTTGTCGATTATATTAAATTCTCGACTCCAAAATCTTATGACTCTCACCGTTCAAGATTATTGCGAAAGCTGTGATACGAAATCTTTATAAAATGGACCTTGTTTTCCTTAGCAAGAAATCAAAAAGCATTAACATTTATTCTGAATCCTTATTTTGAAGATATCTCATTAAAATCATAAGTCCTCTGACTGAAATAAAATCCTCCTCTAATTCATCCGTCCCATTAATGTTGTTGATATACAAATAACCAGATTCAATTTTGATATATTTTTATCATTAAAGTACTTTTTCTATACTTCTATACTCACTGATGTATGAATTGCTTATTACTTCTGGATTTTTCTTAATATTATGTTAAAAAGTAAATATTTTAGATAAAATCAAAACAGTTTATTTTTTCCATTATTTGTGGATGATACTTACTTTAATGATATTTTCTTCAATGCGTAATCTTTTTTTTTCTTTCTTTTTTTTTTGTACGAACTATGGCTTGATGTGTACACTGATAAACTTGAGACTCATTTCCATTCCATCTGCCCAAAATATTCCATTGTATTTATCATAATTGTATAATGTTGTTATCTCACAAGTTGGAGGTTCATGAAGACCTGCGCCGAATTGAATTCGTATGTTACCTAAGTGAGAGAAGGCTAACGTTGAGGCATATCATCCTAATATCTACTCAATATTTCTTAAGATATTCCTTTATCATGTGTCATGAAAGTTAATTTCTACCAAAGCGGGAGACCTTCATGTCCAAGAGCTCATAATAACTGGATAACTTCTCCAAGGCTCACTGAGTGCGCGTGGCATTTCCTTCATAAGAACCAGATTTAATTTTTGTCTGTTATCGTGGATACAATTGACCTCCTCATAATATTTGTAAATAGAACGATGAATGAAATTACGAAGTAATCGACGAATATTTCTAAAATATTTGGTTGTCTATAATTTAGACATCAACGAGCGAATGCGTATCAGCTAACTAAAACTAGAAGTTAACTGTAAAATGATACTTCTATATCAACATTAAGAGCATGTTAGAATATTTCCTTTCAGTTGGCTGTATAAAGTTCTTAGGTCTACTCCAGGCCCCTCATTTCGTTCAAACACCCTAACCTTTAATTCAATGGCAACGACTGTCGTTGTAACTCGATTTTATCAAGGCCATGAAAAAATGGCTGTTAGAGCTTTATTGGTCAGCTGTTTGTTTGAATATTTTATTTTGTGTATATCCAGAAAATACTTCAAAAGGTTATCGGTTAATTCTAACGATATGTTGCAGAACTCTAATCTATAAACCAAGGCAGAGAGGTCAATTCAGATCCGGAAGTGGACTTGGTCAACATATTACTTTAAAATTGATATGTTTTTTCAGATATGTCTTCATCTGAAATCTAATGAATGACTATGATCTTATGTGACAGATCTTGCATCTTGGTGAAGCTCTCTTCGGCTTCTCATCTTCTTAATTCAGATTATTGTTGTTATTCTTGTTATTATACAAGGAGAATTTATTGTCCAACGAAAATTTTATTACAAGGTAAGCCAAGAATTTTGAAATTACAAAGTAAGCGACCAAAGAAATAGAAGCCAAGAGTGATTGAAAAGATAAATGACAAGTATTAAGATAAATCCCATCCAGTATGAAAAGAACACGAGACATTCCTTGAGACCTTTGGATAGCCGTTTTCAACAGCAAAAGTTCTCCAGAATCACTCGAAGAATGAAATAGAAAGAAAGGAAATTAGAATGCTTCATCCCAAGCAATTCCGTTTCCTCAGAAATGACCAGTCACTTCTTTTTCTTGTGTATGCGCGTGAGTGTCGGTCCGAAACCACTTTTGGAAAGTCAACTGTCCAATACTCAAATAGGAAAAAATGGCGAGTAAAAATGAAAACACTGAGATGAACACATTTCGTAATACTTTTGCTTTCTAGTGCTCCCTCTTCTGTGCGTTCATTGTGGGCACTTTTCCCGAGTCGCTTTAGTAAAAAAAAAAGTTCCAGTCTATTCTCTGTCAGTTCGTTACACTTGCACTTTCCATTCATGCTCTCGAAGATAGAACGAGAAAGATACACTACTAATATCTCGATCATTAGTGATATAATCGATTTAACAAATCATCGTCATTTGATGTTTGTCATCTTTTTTAGCCAAATTGCTCTACTATTTTTTTGAAAGCATTGAAAGTATAAGCAAAACATGTCAGTCCATTTTATAAGTTTTTAA
>NC_090761.1:2335995-2338495 GCF_036898095.1 Palaemon carinicauda
ATACATATATATATCTATATATATATACATATATAATTTAATATATATGCATAAATATATATATATATATATATATATATATATATATATGTGTGTGTGTGTGTGTATATATAAATAGATATGTATATATATAAATATATATATATATATATATATATATATATGTATATACATATATATATATATATATATATATATATATATATACATATATATATATATATATATAATGTCTATATTTGCTTGTGTATTCATATACTTATGAATTTATGTAAGTACAGTATAGAGAATGACATAAAGGCATAAACAATCAGAGTACGCTTAGATCAATTGGTTTAGATTTTCTGCAACCTTATCAAAATATTTCAGTTATATAAGCAATATTTTAATAATAATAACCTTCATCTTACTTATTAACTTTCCTCCGAGGGATCTACTTTATTGGAGATTCTTTTGTCATTTTATTTTCATCAACTTATTCATTCTTTTTTCTTTATTTGTTAAAAACGTCACTAGAAACGAAAAATGTACCAGTTTCTTTATTTCTCTGTTTCTGTATATAAAAAAAAGGTGTCCATCTCTATTAGGTTCATTATATATGACGAGAAATTTTTTATATTTTCATAAATAGTGTTACTTTGTGTCACCTAATGTAAGCAAACTCAAAACAATAATGACAATATTTCAGGTTGAAAATTATACCCTATTTTATTTGCTGATTACGAAGCAGAGTAATCGGTAACCTAAATATAATTCATTATGCACACTCAAAGAAGCTAATCAAAACTCCTTGTGCCCGAAGACTTCCAATTAAACCTCCACGGTCCAATCACGCCCTCCTCTGGCCCAGGTAAAGGCAATAATTGTTTTATTTTAGTGTTGCCATCTCAAGGACTTCTTAGGTTACTCAATAAAAAAAAGTAGCCCTATGCAAAAGAAGGAAGATAGAGTAGACTAAGACTCCCCCCCCCCCCCCTTACTGTATAGGTGATACATCAGTCTTACCTCATAAAGTTTTAAAATCTGACGGTTTTCGACATGAATTTTTAACCTTTCATAAACTGCCTCGGGATCAATAGGGAATTTGATGTAGGATCATAAATTTTCGTATTGTTATCATTAAAACAATTGTCAAGGGAAACCGACAGGATTCTGATACTGTTATGGCCTCTAGGAAATCATGTCCAATGTGGTTCAGATTTCTACAAGACAGTTTTGATCATATACTCTTAGTCATGAATGTTAGACTTTAGAATGATTTTTTTTCATACGAACTTAATGGCATAGTACAATTTTTCTTTAATTTATGTAGAGCCAATTGTCGTTATAAGAATTTCTCTATCAGTGTCTGTCCAGGCAAAGAAATGCAACAATCTTCTGTGAATAATGTGAATGTTTGCCTATATTTTGATACATGCCAAGTTGACTATTGAAAAATAGCACTTTTATATATTATTTTTCAAGAACTACATTTTTAGAATTTTACCACTAAACAGATAAAGAAACATTTACTATATATATATATATATATATATATATATATATATATATATATCATTCTTAAATAAAAAGATAATATCAAATTCATCAAATGCTGGACTTAGAAATCTAGTACCTAATTATATGTGTCGACATAGGAGATCTCTTAATCTCGACACCGGTATTTCTGTCCTCAGACTAGATAGCATTTTGAAGAAATTCCTCTTTCCATCGCATGATATTTTACCTGTTAAACTTTGGATAAAAAAATGTATGCTATTTCCGAGTCATTCTCTGATATCCACTTGAGAGCTCAACGTATAATGATCAATTCTCTTATGGTCATCATTTGCCAAGGGTACCTGGTAAGACTGAAACTGTTATGTCCTTTGGGTAAACATGTCCACCTGATTTGAAGTGTAAGTTAACTGGACGACAGATTAGCTAACATTTTCAAAGATGATATTTTTCCAGTCATTTTCATGATGATTTTGTTTTTACTTTAACTGATAAAATATGACACTAGTGTATTACTTTATCTTATGGTGAACAAAGTAACTAATTCACTGTCACTCTAAATATAGCTGCCTCAAAAACACTGCGGATATATTTTTTAAAATAACATTTTATTATTATTATTATTATTATTATTATTATTATTATTATTATTAACTTCCCTACATCATTATCGTACTTAATAAAGCCATATAACACTGAATGATGAGTTTCTAATACTTGAATGTGATCTCGTGTATTTACTTGGAATAAGAAGTTCAGCATAGGCAAACCTGAATGGAGATACCATATACATATTAACACAGAAATAAATATTGTGCATTAATGTTTTGCATATAAATATGTTCATATATGTATATATATATATATATATATATATATATATATATATATATATATATATATATATATATATATATATATACATATATATACATATATATATATATATATATAATATATATATATATATATATATATATTGTATCCACATGTTGATATATAC
>NC_090761.1:2345995-2348495 GCF_036898095.1 Palaemon carinicauda
ACTTTAACGATTTTCAAGAAAGTATCCTTAAAGGAAAAATGGCAACTTTGGATGACAGTTGCCCGAGAAAAAGAGGAAGTGCGTGACTTTATGGATATTTTAGTTTTACTTTTGACCCTGGGATGAGAATGGCTTGCGAAATCACTGTTGTTTACAATAGCATGATATTTGGGCTATTTGCATCTTAGCAATAAATATATCAAGCATTGCATGACCGTTGTATTTTTTTTCTTTTTTTTTTTTTGTGGAGAGGAGGTTTTTTGGTTAGTTACAGCCACTAGATTCCAAGTGGATATAATTTCATCATTCACGAAACATAGCCAATAGATACTGCTTTAGTTTGATTCCATGTATGTAAACACACCCAGATACACACACACACACACACACACACACACACACACACATATATATATATATATATATATATATATATATATATATATATATATATGTGTGTGTATATATATATATATATTATAAATATATATATTATATATATAATATATATATTATATATATATATATATATATATATATATATATATATATGTGTGTGTGTGTGTGTGTGTGTGTGTGTGTGTGCTGCTTCCGTACAACGAAGAACTCGCCAATTCCTCTAATGGTTTGTGTAAAGAGACACCGGGATGTAACATCGCTTTTCAGTAAGAGAATACCCTAAGTAAGAAACTGATAGATAACAACTCGGGTAAAGAAAATGGTGAGATAGGAGCATATGTGATTCCATGTAAGGAGTACGAAGAATGCTACATCGGGAAGAGCGGCGGTTGCTCGTCGTAAGAGAGAAAAAAGGAACATACTTCAGAACAGGGAACTACTATAGTGCCATAGCTCGGCAAACATGGGAGAAAAACCATGCAATAGCACTTAACAAGGCAGAAAATTTTTACAGGTGTCGTGACAGGGCAATGAGGAGAAATATAGAAAGTGCTGTGATCTCTTTAAACAAGAACTTTGAAGGTAAAAAGGCAATAATCGAAGATGCCAACATCAGTGAAGACATATGTAGAAGCAAAATCCGTGATTGTAGAAATATATGTGCCAAGATAAGATATGCTTCCTCCCCTGTCCCTCCTTCACAGGTGCATCCTCCACAGACAGTTCAAGTGACCAACGACCAGAACTAGGGGCACATTGAAGCATTTTGGAAAGGAAAAGGGCCCAACAACCTGCAACTGTTTTGTAAATGGTTTTATTCTGTTTTTAACTTTATGGCTATGTATTTGAATTGTCTATATAATTGTGTTTTTCCTTATATCAGCACCTGATTTGTAATTTTTATAACCATTTTAGTGACCAAGTCCACAGATGATGGACGAAAGCTCTAAACGTTCTTTGTATGATTTACAAAAATACACCTGGTTTCCTGGTTTTTATACGCGTTTTACATCATTGTGGAACTTTTTAAACGTAATAAGGAAGTACGACATTGTTTTTATGTGCATATATATATATATATATATATATATATGTATATATATATATATATATATATATATATATATATATATATATATATATGTGTATATATATATATATATATATATGATCAATTTTTGCACATTTACACGTGTTTTTCATATTCAAATAACCCATATATTTTTGATACATCAATGTCTGGATTCTTTTAACGACCTCGAGATCAGAGCCCCAGGAGAAATCACACAAAGACAAGAGCTTATGACCGGCCGGGAGTCGAACCCTGGTCCGGCAAACTTATAGAGATAGTGACTACCACTTGGCCAAGTGGTAGTCACTGTCTCTACAAGTTTTGGTAGTCGCTATTTCTACAAGTTTGCTGGACCAGGGTTCGACTCCCGGCCAATCACAAGCTCTTGTCTTTGTGTGATTTCTCCTGGGGATATGATCTCTAGGTCGTTAAAAGAATCCAGACATTAATGTATAAAAAAAAATATGGCTTATTTGAATATATATATATATATATATATATATATATATATATATATATATATATATATATATATATATATATATATGATATTAGGCTCTGTTTAGTAAAATGGATTGCTTCTAGAGAAAAAAAAACATATAATTAACGGCCGTATACATGCTTTAATTGCTGAAACGTACTACAAAAGAAGTCTCTTCCAGTTCCTAGTTGCCTGGACTTCTCCATTCCGATATCTCTTTCACACAAACTACCCAACTCTCTCAGTGGCATTCATTCCTTCTGATATTCTTTATTCTTCAACATATCCTCATTCATTCTCTCTACAAGACCAAACCATCTCCCATTACTTCATTTCTCTCCCTTCACATGCCTCACCAAATCAAGTCTTTTTACGACACATATTCTAGGCAAAAGTTTCTTCTCAACCCCATTTTTGTTCTTTCATTTTTATTCATCGTTACTTCATTGCCATAAAGGATAACTGACTGATCAATCCCATCAAATAATCACTAATCACACCTTTGGATTCTTCACAATAATCTGGACACACCAAGCTTCCCTTTTGGA
>NC_090761.1:2355995-2358495 GCF_036898095.1 Palaemon carinicauda
CATATTTATATATATATATATATATATATAGAGAGAGAGAGAGAGAGAGAGAGAGAGAGAGAGAGAGAGAGAGAGAGATAGGTTGAATTTTCCATTTTAGTTTGAGGTTTTTAATAATTACATGAAAAGAATGCATATTGAACAGGCAGGTTTTGCAAATAGCCTAGTTATTTGTATTTCAAACTAACTTTTCAGTTTGTATTGCTTGGTCGTTCTCTTCTTTGTTTGTAATAATAATAATAATAATAATAATAATAATAATAATAATAATAATAATAATAATAATAATGCTTATTTTATTTGACATACAAAATTATCCTTCGATCGAATTGTAATGACCTGTTATATATCAAGTTGATATGAAACAAATACAATACCAATCGATTGTCTTCAGAGTATGTATGCATGACGTACTGAGTCTTTGATAGACTTTTTAATCGATGATTGTCTTTTCATGACAATAAATTGTCCTGGTTCAAACACGGATCGAAGAATGGTTTATTTTTTGTATGAATAATGGACAGTGTGCGAGTTTCATATCTCAATATAAATATTACAGAGTATTATCTTATAGATGTTAGATGTATAAACCTCATTCCATCAAAAATGAACAGAGATCGGTGATGCGATTTTATCTTTAGATTTAATCAGCACTAGATACCAAGCGACTATTTGTTACCTCAATGAAAGTCTGTGATTGATTGATTGATCTGATATTTTTTGGCATCCTGACATCGATGGTCATTGACGCCGTGAAAGTCTATGAAATATGATATATATCTCCATTAATCAAAATCTTTATTTCATTGAGAAATTACAACGATCATAAAAGTCTGGTCATATGCGTACCTCACATCGACAGCAGAGCTGGTAACACCCACTCACGGCCAAGAGAAGTGTTTGCCGTTAAAGGCAAAAACCTTGGTTTCGATTGTGTCTGGAAATGAATGCTGATTTCATGTTCGTGTTTCCTTCTCTGGTTATTTTATGAAAGCACTAAGAGATTTCCACCATTGATTTGATATACTCCAAAGGGCTTGTAAGCTGTATTACTTCATCATCATGCCACCCGTTGAGATACTACCACTAGAGAGTTATGGGGTCCTTTGACTTGTCAGACAGTACTACATTGGATCCTTCTCTCTGGTTACGGTTCACTTTCCATTTGCCTATACATAAAACGAATAGTCTGGCTTGTTCTTGACAGATTCTCCTCTGTTCTCATACACCTGACAACACTGAGGTTACCAAACACTTTTTCTTCACCCAAGGGTTAATTACTGCAATTTAATTGTTAAATGGCTACTTTCCTCTTAGTAAGGGCAGAAGAGACGCTTTAGCTATGGTAAGCAGCTCTTCTAGGAGAAGGACATTCCAAAATGAAACCATTGTCCTCTAGTCTTGGGTAGTGCCATAGCCTCTGTACCATGGTCTTCCACTGTCTCTTAGATTAGAGTTCTCTTGCTTGAGGGTTTACTCGGGCACATTATTCTATCTAATTTCTCTTCCTCTTGTTTTGTTATAGTTTGTCTTTTTATAGTTTATACAGGAAATATCTATTCTAATGTTATTATTCTTAAAATATTTTATTTTTCCTTGTTTCCTTTCCTCATTGGACTATTTTTCTGTTGGCGCCCTGAGTTTATAGCCTCCTGCTTTTCCAGCTAGGGTTACAGCTTAGCTAATAATAATAATAATAATAATAATAATAATAATAATAATAATAATAATAATAATAGCTTATTCTCTGATTTCCTGTATTCCTTATCATGGTCCCTTCTGTAGCCTTTTATTTCTATAGAGGGTTTCCGCTTACTGTGTATTTTCGCTGTAGACGGGACGCCTATCTCGTTTTAGCAACCAGTACAAGTTTGCGGTGGTTAGAATATCAGCATGATCTAAACTAGCCACCAGCCTTACAATGCCTTTTGCATTACTTCGCTGTCCAACTTCATGAACTTGACGTGCCTCCAATTTTCAATTTCTAATCAAGAAAAATTCCTCGATGAACTCTTTACAAGGCCATTATTTCATTTTCCTTCCATTATGATACTAATTCCCCAATCTATGACACGGCACCTGCCAACGCCCAAGCAGCCCCCGACCTTTTCTTCCCTATCCCCCTTCTACGTGTGCGTGCGCGAACACACAAACACGAGCACACAATTTGAACTCTTGAACCCAGATCAAGATATATATGCATCTGATAAGTACTTATCTTTGTTCTTAACCCCACCCCCTTCTCAAAAAAAGAAAAAAAAATGTGCATGTAATGTTTTGAGATAAACCTTTAGGTAGTAGATGGGCCAAGGCACCAGCCACCGGTTGAGATACTACCGCTAGAGAGTTAGGGGTCTTTTGACTGGCCAGGCAGTACTACATTGGATCCTATTCTCTGGTTACGGTTCATTTTCCCTTTTCCTTTCGCACACACACACACCGAATGGTCTGGCATATTCTTTGCATATTCTCTTCTGTACTCATACACCTGACCACACTA
>NC_090761.1:2363495-2393495 GCF_036898095.1 Palaemon carinicauda
TGATTTTATTATTATTATTATTATTATTATTATTATTATTATTATTATTATTATTATTATTATTATTATTATAGATTAAGAGCGTTAACAAGACAATCTGTATATTATAAGCGTAGCACGTATTTGCTCTGACAAGTATATGCTTTTTGCAATTCTTTTTTATCATTGCTTCCTAATTATTTGACCTCATCAGTGACCTTGCCTCTGCTTTTGCTTCCACAGATTAATATAATACTACGCAAAATCTCCCTGAAATTAGCAAAATAAACTAAGACGGCAGTCCAAGGACGATGAATCTTGATTATATGTAGAAAAAAAAATCTGAAAATAGATAAGTAAAGGACTCGGTCTCAAAGAACCTATAATGTCGCCTATTAAAAGATGGAAGTTTTTAGCGAATCGGAAAAAAACAGGAGCAGGTAGGAAGTATCAGAAAGCATTATATGTAATACTAGTCCAGAGTTGATTCTGTTTACATAGAGTAAGGTTCTTCCTTGCTGGAATAAAAGTACTTGTATGAAATTAGGTATTCATAGATGTCATTTATGTCAAAAAAGGCTCTCCTGTTTGATCAGTTAGTATTGTTACTTCAACCTTCAAATTTTTGTCTGCAGCTAAGCAATATCTATGAAAGCCTGTTGAAATATACATTACTTTTGTTACTGTATTTCAAGGAAGATATTTTAAAAAGAAAAAGAAACACAATTCAGAAAAAAATACGGTAGTGAATAAGTACGGAACTAGTATGACACGCTTAATCTGACTAGGTCAACCTTGCATCACAAAAACATTAGGCATATACAGGAATTCGGAAATAGTAATATGAGTAACAAGTGTACACTGGTGTAAATCCCATTTTATTCATTGGCTACACCAGTTTAATAAGGAAAGGATAAGGTGAGAAACATACATAAAATTAAGAATATATACGGAGCACTTGGATGCCCTCATAGTCTGGCTTCAATTAGGCCAGTGTTACTTAAAAAACCAGACATTCTATGAATAGCTTCCTCAGTTTTTTTAGTAAGGCAAACACCCTTGCTACAGGGTATACTATAATATAACAATTATCTGAAATACTCCTGAGATAATCACATGTAAAACGTCATGTAAGCATAGTGTTTCGTAAAAGCTACTGCAATAAAAAAAATGTTGGCGAGTGTTTCCGCTGAAGGGTAAAATGTTATTGAGACATGGAGGAAGAACATTGACTAACCTATTAGACTACCTACAATACACTGTATCTCAAGAGTATTATATGAGGGTTTTTATGGTGACATAATTATATGATCTGCACTTTCTGTATGTCCAGAGAATATAGATGATTATCAGTTAATGCTATATTAACATTTTGACCTTTACTTAACTTGAGAATTTAAGGAAGATAGAGAAAGTGTAGCAGTGCAAGGAGATATCTATAATATATATCACCAATTTTCTTGAATTATTTCCTAACTTAAAAATATTTAAATAACTTTAACTAAGCTGCTATGCCCGACTTTTACTGGTATATTTTTTGTCTCATTCAGATAAGTTATTCTAGCCAGCAAGAGCCCGTGCGCACAAAGAATATATATTGAAGTATTTAACACTTCCTAAGAAAAAACGCTCATATGTTTTCTAAATTTATGCTGAGGAGTATGATAACCAGAAAAGTCGAATCCCTTCATCTTTTATGATGATATGATGGATGAGAAATATAACCAAGTCCTTTGCCTTATTAATTAAGAATACTCTGGGCTACTTAGAGGTAATTAGACAAGGTCTAGAAATATGGAAAAATAAGAAATGTATACCATTTATTTCATCAGAATCTCGTCATTAGGTAAACAAGATTTAAGTTTGTGATAAACGGTGAAATTGAAAAATAAGAGTTACTTAATATTTGTATATGGCCATTGATTCCTTTGTCCTTTTTTAATCACTTTTAGGGGTAAATGAGTAATATGAAATTGTTTGGCAAATGTTCTAGAATTCTCGCTCTATTTAATGTTTATTCTAACAGTTTTTTGTATCATTACGAATATTTATTAATTTATGATTATGAAAAGTCATATATTATCTTTTCATTAATTGGACTAAACTGATTACTCAAAAATCTCGCTATATTTGATGTTTTACTACACTATTTTGTATGATTACGAATGCGTATGACTTTAAGAACATGATAACTCATTAATTGGAGTAAACATGATTACAATCTTTCCTCTTATTCGTTCTTGTATACAGAAGAAACAGATTTCGTAATTTTTTGCTTCAAATTCATATTTCCTTCTTCCTTTTTTCCTAAAGTTGTCCTCTCTTTTTGTGTTTTCTTTATCTCGTATGAACTTTCAAGTCGTTTTAAAATGTCAAGTGAGTTTCCAGTCCGGTGAATTCATTTGGAGTACCAGACAACTTTTCTGAAGTTATGGTGCAGTTAAAAGAAGTCTCTCTCTCTCTCTCTCTCTCTCTCTCTCTCTCTCTCTCTCTCTCTCTCTCTCTCTCTCTCTCTCTCTCTCTCTCTCTCTCTCTCTCTCTCTGTATATATATATATATATATATATATATATATATATATATATATATATATATATATATATATATATATATATATATATATATATATATATATATATATATATATATATATATATATATATATATATATATATATATATATATATATATATATATATATATATATATATATATATATATATGTATATACTTGTATATATAGATATTTATAACTAATACACCTGTCGTCCATTGGTTTAAATCTAAAGATTTTTAAGCGGTAAATTGAGTTATATCTTTTTCTTGTCACTTTTGACAGAGCCTCAAATTTACGTTCACACAGATTGCTGTAAGGAAATATGTAAGTTTATTATACATCCAACGTCTTTCAGGTGGAAAATGCCTTCCAGTTTTACGATAAATTCAAGCTAAAATAAGTTTCACCATTGGTATTTTCCATAGACTTGTGGACTCCGTTATCATATCTGTTTTTTTTTTTTTTTTTTTTTTTTTTTTTTTTCATTATTTCTTAAATCAATGTGGTATAAGACAGTCTGCGTTATCACTGGCATGTTCTCATCAATAAAGATTCCACAAATACGTTCCTTAAATGTCTGGAGAACCATAACACTCGAGATGTTAAAGATGAAGGCATTGGATGTATAGGAGTCTTAGTCCATTCTATTTGTTGCGTCCGTTACATTGCCTTCCATACATATCGGCCAGCGAGTTAAGTCAATCAAATATTATCTCATTATTTCCTTTGTTTTTACTGACGTTTGTATAAGATATTCAGTTAGATTGCCTGTCAGAGAAAGCTCTCATGTCAAAAGGGTGTCTTAACTGACACGCTGGACATTTCAAATTGTGAAAAATCGTGTATCTGTTGGTATTATCACTAGATTTTTAAAACCATCACAGATCATTACCAGGTAACGAAGGGATGTGTTCTAAACACAATGCAAAATCTTCAACAATGATAACATACTTTCGTTTTCCTGACATCAGCTGGAGACTTTCATTATCCAAAAATATTTTCTCTGCACTGCACCAATACACCAAGATCTTATTGTAAAACGATTATTGGAATTTCTTTATTTCAAATACATCCACTTTAGGTATAGTTTATAAACCAGCTAACCTCTGGTTTTTCTATTCTTCGAACTGCTCTTTCTCCTCATATTAACAGAACTCGGATAATCTTGGAAAATACCTGACTAAGAATATTGAATGTTTTCAGGATCTTATTTCATCTTTATATCTAATACTTGTAATCTTCTCTTGTTAATTAATTTTCAGCTATCACTTTTGATAGTGAAATTGTTTTAGACTAGTTTTGATGAGACCACGTTATTAGAGTGGCTGAGATTGCTTAAAAATCTTAACATGTGTCAGCCTCGTGACGCCATTTTCTCCCTCTACATTAGATTTTTTTTCATACACCTGCCGATACGTCCATATATCTCTCTCTCTCTCTCTCTCTCTCTCTCTCTCTCTCTCTCTCTCTCTCTCTCTCTCTCTCTCTCTCTCTCTCTCTCTCTCTCTCTACTTTTGCAGTGTTACGGCCAATGTTCTAGCGCTTAATCTCAGTATTCACAAAATACGTGATGTGCAGCATAAATTCTACAGGAATTTCTTTATCACTTTTCACTTTAGATTTTAAAATCCTGTGGATCATTCGTTCCTCCACCACAGGTTTTGTAATTCTTTCTGATTTCTTGCTTATTTTCTGTGGTTCCTTCGGCTTTCCTTTGAAAAAAGGGATAACAATCGCTTTTGATAATTAAACGTAGGAGGTTGGATTAGACGAAATCTCTTTGCAGTACGGTGTTAAGATATATATATATATATATATATATATATATATATATATATATATATATATATGTATATATATGTATATATATAATTTACATATATATATATATATATATATATATATATATATATATATATATATATCAACAAAGATCATGTTCAAATAGAAATAAATTTTGACCTCATACTTGGGATCGAACCCTAGCCCCTTCTAATGAAATGGCTTCTGGTGGCATGGTTGGAACCGACCTGGCCTTTCATTAGAAGGGGCTAGGGTTCGATCCCAAGATGAGGTAGGAATTTATTTATATATATATATATATATATATATATATATACATATATATATATATATATATATATATATATATATATATATATATATATATAGATAGATAGATAGATAGATAGATAGATATTTGTATTTGTTAATATTACAGCTATTGAAATAAACACGTTTCTGGCCAATTACTGTATTATCGACCCAAACTTTGAAAGATTGCGACCAGGATAATGGTGAATGGGAAAGTATGTGTAGAGGTCATCTTATACATCTTTAATTCTCCCTTAGTATAAAATTTACTTATATTATTATTTCTGAAGCATCCACATAGGTGCACATAATCATAGGAAATATGACTATTTTACATCTCATATATTTCTTTAGGTACAGCAAAATGCAGTTAACATACAGTACTCAAAATATCAGGCAGAACCCTATACACTGATGCAGTACGATTCTAGAATTTGTATCCAGCGCACATCACATATGACCTGATTCAGGCATACCTATATACCTCGCTATTCGACCATTCTTACTTTCAGTGACTCGGGGGAGGGAGTGGGTGGTACTTCTTAAGCTAGTATTGAGTGGCCTTCAGACATGACTTTCGTCTAAACATTCCTGAGCTACATCTAAAGCTGTGTGTTTCTGCACGTCAGATTATCCTGATTCATATTGCTAGTTATTCAGCTGACATTCAAGAGTGGGATGGAGCAATAATATCTTTTTTTTACCGAGTACTTTTTTCTTCCTTTTTTTTTCGTCTTGATTAAACCTCAAATGTTGCTCGACGAGTCTTGCTTGGTCGTTCAACAAGTGACCTCTTGCAAACCGAATATGACTTGCACCTTTTCTAAAAGTAGACTCTGCAGATCTTTATTGTTATGTCAAAAGTCTTGCGGTATATCAAATAAAATTTTTGAACTATTAATACAGTTTTAGATCAAATGAATTTAGATATTAGAATTAGAATATTTTCAATCATAACAATATAATAACTTTTACAAAAGCATTTAACACTCATTGTCCTTGCATGTTTGTCTATATATTAGGATTTAAAAGTAATTCGATAGACAGTTAGCTAGCGAGATGAATAGACAGAATAGTTTGTAAGATATAACGATGAAAAATCGCAAGCGAAACTCCTTTGTCGACCGAAGACATTTTCATTGGTAAAAGCTTAAATTTCCAGTCTATTTCTAAAGTTATCCATTTCACAATGTTCATGCAATATGATTTGTTTCAGTCAAAGAGGATAATAAAAAATGGGACTCTAGTTCGTGATCCAATGTATACTAAAAGGGGAGTGGATAGTCACGTAAAATCGGATTGCTTAATCTTAGAGCTTGTTTCAAATTAGGAATAATATTCTTTTTTATTTCGAATATGTAAATCACATGAGTTTCTCTGATCTATGGCTGCTTTTTATATTTTCCTCGATTTATTTGCTTCATATATATATATATATATATATATATATATATATATATATATATATATATATATATAATGTATGCATATATATAATATGTACGTATTACTTTGTATACATAAATTATGTATATATGTTTATGTATGTATATATATATATATATATATATATATATATATATATATATATATATATATACATATATATATATTATTAATCATATATAAATTATATATGTGTATGCATATATATATATATATATATATATATATATATGCATATATATGTATATGTATATATATATATATATATATATATTTATATCTATGTATATATATACATATATATATATATATATATATATATATATATATATATACATATACATATATATATACATATATATATATATATATATATATATATATATATATTAATCAGTAATCATTAACGACTAGGTTTACGGACTATTTAGATTTTTATGCGTTTATCACTGCAAGCCTTCGAGTCCCGTCACGAATGTTAGGGTGTCTTGATTTGTTCTTCAGTTGGAGCCAGAGCTTGATTTCTTTACCTTGAATATTATCTTTATATATATATATATATATATATATATATATATATATATATATATATATATATATATATATATATATATATATATATGTATGTATATATATATATATATATATATATATATATATATATATATATAGTTTTATTGCTGTCTTGTGGACCTATTACCGAGGAGTCAAATATGAAGTAAGTAATATAACATTATCCTACATTTATATTCAATCTGGTTAAAATATAAGCTATAAGCTGAAGTATTTTTATCTTTGATGAAATAATACCGATTATAATTTCCAGAACACCGTTAGTCAAGACACCGTTAAACTCGCAATGAGTTCTTGTTGTCCCTTTGCCCGCAGTGTTTTACTTGCAAGGGATTATTCAGGCCGCTCTAACGGAATTTATTCTTTAGTTGGCTATATGTGAAAGGTTATTTTCCTCTGCTCTGCCCAAGGTTGACATTTTGCAGGAGTACATAACGAAAGGTTATTATATCGTATTTTTAAGGAATAGCCATCTCTCTCTCTCTCTCTCTCTCTCTCTCTCTCTCTCTCTCTCTCTCTCTCTCTCTCTCTCTCTCTCTCTCTCTCTTGTTTTTACTTGATCATGAGGATGCTTATCAGTCATTGTAAAATGATTCGTCTATATCTGACTTTTTAATTTCCTTCTAAGTAGTGAATTCCAAACAATCATCGTGTATTTCTATTCGAAATATTAGATCTAAAAACAAGATATTATCTCTTGGGCAATGTGTGCCTTTTCAAATATAGAACCCTAAAATAACCAATATTTTTTTTTTTATATACGAATATTTGACCTTTTAGTTTTTATTTAAGCTTTCGTGTTTTGTAAGAGGAAACAAATAGGTTGTGCTTTTAATTATGCACCGTAAATGGCATGTACCTGTATATCTGGACCGTGCCTAAACCAAATTTCTATAATGCGTTTTGTTTCGAGGTTCTGAATTCAGGGTTGATATTACTATCGTTTTAGTGTTCTTCAATACTTCAATCACCTACAAAGATGTTTTGTTTTTGTTTTTCTATCGAAAATGGTGAACCCTTAACCAACAAATACTCGAACTCATCATTTTACGTCCATTTGCTAATAAAACTTTCCGGGGCACTTGATAGAGAGCATGCTTTCGCTACGCCAAGCACTCTTATCTTCCGTTTTACTCCACTGCGCACTTATACTTCGATTTATCTTTTTCAAATTCTATTGGATTTGTCCTTGGGTCATACACCACATGTCCACCAAGTTTCGTTGAAATTGGTTCAATAGCTTTTGCGTAATGCTATTCACAAACAAAATCTTGGCCATCTTAACATTGCGATTATTTTGAAAATACTGCTAAGTTCTTGTGCACTGATTTACTTTATCGAAAACGTTACAGATTCATCATTTGGTCATATCTAACATGACTACCAATTTTGGTGAAAATCAGTACAGTAGCATTTATGTAAGGTTATCCACAAACAAACAAATGAATGAATAAACTACCTGGCAATGGCAATGATATAAAAAATCTTAATATTGCGAATCTCTCACACAACCTTTGATGCTGATAATTTAAGTGATTGGGGATTAAGTTATTTAAAATCACAACAATCCCCGTCGGCTCATGTTCCATATGACACATCTTTAAAAATGACTTCGCTATCCCTACACCTTTACAATGATCCGAGTAGATGCTAATACCCATTTACCCATTAGCCTCTTCCTTTCTCATGGGGATGATAGGACCACGCTTCAATGTATTCTATCAGATCTGAAAAGGATTCAGTTTTGGATCGTTCAGCGGAATCCTCCTGAGATAAACATTAAGCTACTTCAACTCATATTAAAACACACACTCACACACACTTACACACATTAAGAGGGCCATTGTTAGGCTCCTAGTAATGCACACAAAATCGAGAATGCTATATTTCCTTCCAATATATAATTGGCAGAAGTAGGAAGCTTATATTTTTTGGATTATGAGGATCCAAACAATAATCCGTCCTGGAAAAAAATATAGTTTTTCGGGATTATACGTTGATAACTGATTTTCCTGTGCAATTATTATTACAATTATTGTTACAATTCCTCTCCCTTCTGCCTTTAAAAATAATTCATTTGTACAAAAACAGTATTTTAAAAAAAAATTCGTACAAACCAAAGTATCACTAGTGGAATTAAGAAGGATTTATAGACTAATCACTAGTGGAATTAAGAAGGATTTATAGACTATCTACAGTAGACATAGTCAGAAAAGATTAAGTGATCATAGAAAAGAATATTTAAGTTCTAAAGTGTCATTCTATAGTATACAAGAAACAGTAATCAAATTTCCCATTCCATATTCTGCCAATTAACTTTCCAGTTATACAATAAATCTAGATTTGATAAGTACAGAATTAATCTTAAGCCTTTATCAGCCTCTTGAATACCTTCAATTTGTTTAATGATAGATTTTTACTTGATGTTATGTTTATAAATCAAAGTCTTTGATATATATATATATATATATATATATATATATATATATATATATATATATATATATATATATATATATATATATATATATACTATCAGACTGACACAATGCCTTCCTTATCTCTGAAATATCTAACCACAAAACAAAACAAAATTAACTATGTTGAACAGTATAAGGCAAAATTTAATTTTTAGCCAATGCATAAAGTTCGGACTGAAAAAAAAAAAAATATGATTTTATGCATCTTACAACCAGTTAACAGTATTAGAGTCTAAACCATCCCTTGCAAGACCAGTGCAGCGAACGACAACTTTTTTGGATCCCATAGACGTGAAGTAGATGGCCGCCATATTAATGGGAGAAGATGACCACAATAAACAATTTAGATTACGTCAGTTCTGGATTTCATGTTTGTTATATGATTGTGACGCTTTCTGTCTTCAAATCTATTCACGAGATACTTCATAGATTTTGATGAAGAGTTGCTATGTAAATTTGCAATCCTCCATTGGTTGTTACCCTCTCCAATAATTTCATTTTTCATTGTTCCAAAATCAAGGGAGATGTACGTGCATATATATATACATAAACACACACATACATACAAACACACACACACACACATATATATATATATATATATATATATATATATATATATATATATATATATATATATATATATATATATATATATATATAAATATACATATATATATATATATAAACAGTATATATATATATATATATATATATGTATATATATATGTGTGTGTGTGTATACATTTATATATACATATATATGTATATGTGTGTATATATATATTTATTTATGTATATTTATATATATACATACATACATACATATACATATAATAACTTATATATATACATATATATGTATATATAAACATACATATATACATATGTATATATATAAATACATATATATATATATATATATATATATATATATATATATATATATATATTCAGATAAGCCATATATTTTAATACCTTAATTTCTGGATTCTTTCTTATACCTTGGGATCAGAGATGCAAGGTGAACCACTCAAAGACAATAGCTTCTGGCCGGCAAAAGAATCGAACCCTTGTAGAGGAAACTTGCATGACAGTGACATATCATTTTTCCACGTGGCTAAAGAATAATGGAATGGGTTTTTAGAGATTGCAAAAAGAAGCAGGGAAAGGTATAGAAGACGATGAATTAAAGAACTTAGAGAGTTTACGGGTATTGACTGGCATAGAAAGATCATAAAGAGAAGCAAGTACAAGGACATTTTTAAAGTCTTTAAAAGCCGATCATGAATTGCAGAAGCAAGGGACAGTGGCATTGCCTATCGACCAGGACTATGCCCTACAGACTGTCCATATATCAATATGATCAACACCCAAGCCCCCTCTCCACACAAACTAGGACCAAGGCAATGGCTGCTGATGACTTAGCAGATAGACCTATATGATCCCCAAATAGAAAAGCATTTTGGCAACATTGATTTTTATAACCATTTGGGCTATCTAGGTAGGCATGTATATGCCTCCATTAGCACGTAAGTATATATATATATATATATATATATATATATATATATATATATGTATATATATATATATGTATATATATATATATATATATATATATATATATATATATATATATATATATATGTAATATACATATTCATTTTCAGTCCTACATATCTCTATTCAAATTTTCTATCATCTTTTGCACTTCTTCCAATGATTCACTAAACTCAGCCATGTCATCTGCAAATCTTATGTTGTTAAGGTATTCCCCATTACTATTAATTCCTACTTTTTCCCAGTCTAAGGGTACCAGCCACCCATTGAGATATTACTGCTAGAGAGTTATGGGGGTCTTTTGACTGACCAGACTGTACTACATTGGATCCTTCTCTCTGGTTACGGTTCATTTTCCTTTGGCCTACATACACACACACACAGCGAATAGCCTGGCCTATTCTTTACTTATTCTCCTCTGTCATTGTAAACCTGACACACTGAGACTACCAAGAAATACTTCTTCACCCAAGGGGCTATTGCACTGTAATTGTTCAGTGGCTACTTTCCTCTTGGTAAGGGTAGAAGACACTCTTTAGCTATGGTAAGCAGCTCCTCTAGGAGAAGGACACTCCAAAATCAAACCATTATTCTCTACATTAGTCTTGGGTAGTGCCATAGCCTCTGTACCATGGTCTTCCACTGTCTTGGGTTAGAGTCCTCTTGTTTGGGGGTACACTCGGGCACGCTGTTCTGTCTTGTTTCTCTTCCTCTTGTTTTGTTAAAGTTTTTATAGTTTATATAGGACATATCTATTTTAGTTGTTACTCTTCTTAAAAATTTATTTTTCCCTCGATTCCTTTCCTCTCTGGTCTATGTTCCTTGTTGGAGCCCCTGAGCTTATAGTATCCTGTTTTTCCATCAGGTTTGTAGCTTAGCAAGTAATAATAATAATAATAATAATAATAATAATAATAATAATAATAATAATAATGATAATAATATTAATAATAATAATTTTCAGAAAACCACTTCTAGGTATGCTGCGAATAATTTTGGAGAGAATATGTCTCCCTTAATATGAAATTTTCTAATTATCTTTATATAGTTTAAGGATTGTTTGAATTCGTGTATATAAATCTTCAAGTGCTCTAACATAAGATTGCTCTATACTTTGTCTTTGAAGGGCTTTCATTACTGCTGAGGTTTTGACAGAATCAAAAGCTTTCTTATGGTCCATTAATGCCATACATAGTGGGTTGTCTTACTTTGTTGATATTTCCATTAGATAGTTAATTTTATGAATATGGTCAGTTGTTGAAAATACGCTTCTAAAGCCTATCTGTTCCCTTGGTTATTCAAAGTGTAGCTGTCCTTCTATTCGGCCTATTGTGATATTTGTAAGTATTTTATATATTACGGAGAGTAAGCTTATTGGGCGTTAACTTTCAGGTATTTTTTCTCCATTTTTGTAAATTAGTATAATAATAATAATAATTTCCCAAGCCGTAGGTATAGAGCAATCTTGAAGACATTCTGTGTAAAGTTCAGTCACTTTTACTACTATGAAATCTCCTCCATCTATTATTGAATCAATTGTTCTACCATCTCTTCCTGCTGCTTTGTATCTTTTCATACATTTTAATGCTTTCTTTACTTATCCTATACTGTTACGTTGGGTACCAGCTCATGTGTTTCATTTTTTCTATTGGCAAAGTTATTTCTGAAATCACTATTGTATAGCACTGTATGGAAATCATCTGCAATTTTTATCACTCCATCTCTATTGTTGATATTTGTATTTTCACGATTTTAAAGCAAATATATTTTAGCGTCCAGTTCATTAGTCTATATATGCATATATATATATATATATATATATATATATTTATATATATATATATATATATATATATATATAGAGAGAGAGAGAGAGAGAGAGAGAGAGAGAGAGAGAGTATATATATATATACATATATATATATATGTATATACAGTATATAAATATATATACATATATATATATATATATATATATATATATATATATATATGTATATATATATATATATATATATATATATACATATATATATATATATATATATATATATATATATAATATATATATATATATATATATATATATATATATATATATTCACATGTATAATATAATATATTTATTGCAAGAGAAATAAGTAGGAGGTACTGCAGGTTTTGGGAGTATCTTGTACGATTCACATGCATGGATTATCGGCCCTGGAAAAAAAAAAAAAAAAAAAAAAAACCTTCTGGATGCAGGAAGCTCTCTCACAAATTTTTATTTTTCTGACGTACAGACTGAAAGTAAAAGTATATTATGCTGAAAAAAAAGTAAATCTCATTTTCATTTGTCCTTGTTTTAAAAAGAAAAACTAACACTAACAAAAAACTTGACAGACAGCTAAAGAAAAGGTGATAGCTCAGAAAAACTTATCAACCTTTTTTTCTAAAAGCGAGTTTTTTTTCGTTTTCTCCTGGGCTTACGTGCCGACGACCAGGCGATGGCCCTTCTATAGAGTTCAAGGATGGCACTATTAAAGGTGTCTTGACTGGTCACCGGTCAATTTTTTTTTTCTTTTTTCTAGAAATGACCATTTCCGGAGCGTAAGTATCATCTCTTTCCTGTGAGAGTCAGTCCACATACTTTTGCTGAGTGAAATGATTAATCAGAAGACGGGTTGCCATCCTAAGCTTTAAGAGGCAATCTTTTCCTATCTGTTTAGACCAAGGTAAGGTTCGATATTGAAAGGGATTCTATGATTATAATGTTATTATTTCGTGATCCTCAGTAAGAGGTACGGCTATGATACGAAATGCAAAGGAGATTCCTTTTATCTATATCAAATGTCCAAGAAAAATGCTGGATTGCCTCCTAAGAAAGATATTTTTTTTATATTTAGGAGGGAAAAATTAGGATATCAAAATATCAGGTTTAGTGATAAATTTTCAGGTTACATATATGTATGTATGTATATATATATATATATATATATATATATATATATATATATATATATACACACACATATATATATATATATATATATATATATATATATATATAATGTGTGTGTGCTTACAGTATGCATATATATTATATGTATGTATATATTATATATATATATATATATATATATATATATATATATATGTGTGTGTGTGTGTGTATATGCATGTGTATATATAAACACAGGCATACACACACACAAACACACACATACACTTATATATATATATATATATATGTATATATATATATATATATATGTGTGTGTGTGTGTGTGTGTCTGTGTGTATATGTATATATACAGACATATATATACATATATGTATATATATATATATATATATATATATATATATATATATATATGTGTGTGTGTGTGTGTGTGTGTATGTGTGTATGTGTGTATTATTATATATACAGTATAAAAGTGTGTTCTATAACAGTTATCATAAATTATATAAGGTAAAAATATAAATGTATATACATACATATATATTGATATATGATATATGTGTGTATGTGCGTAAAACTCGTTGAAACACGTGAAGTTCACTTTCAGTAACTCCTAACCCTTTTCATCTTTAAGACTTCCTTAATAGGACAGACGTATTGGTAGAAATTTTTACACTATATATGGTACAGTGAGAATACAAACATAAATAAAAATATTTCTAGAAAATAATCATTAAAATAACATGCCTCTATTTGCGACGTTTCTTTGGTGTTCTAAATCACCCGATGTGGGAGTGTCTTAATTAAGTGACCAATTAGATATCTAGGTTTCTCGACACCTTTAGACAGCTACCTGCATTTTTTTTATCTTAGTTACATATCCATGCATATAAACAACAATAAAACACTTGCTTATATGCATATACAAGTATACATATATATAAATGATAGTACAAATGAAAAATATTAATATAACGTCGACAGATACAACTCGAGAGTACTTACATTAATTTTCAGATAGAAACCATATGCCACTGAGGACAAGCCTGTTTACACAAATCAAAATTAGCTAATCTTATGAAGCTAGATTCTATAACATTTGTTTCTGACAAGATATTGGTATGAATTAATTTCTTTGTCTGTGACTAACTAATAGTATTATTTAGATGTCTAACGTGTCTTACAGTTTTTGTATACTGTTCAATTTTCAATTCTCTTTTCAAATATATTACAGTTTGAGCAATTTAATATTTTACACATGCATTACAGGGGATATGATGTATGCATCCTTTGGTATTATCAGGAAAAATCTTCATGGGTGCTGTTTTCTTTAAGATTTTGGTGATGTTAAAATGGAAGATTTAAAAGAACTGTATACAAACAAACAATGGTCTTTCACAGCCTCCATGAAAATACTCTTTTGGAAAACTGTTTTCATCCCAGTAGTTCAGGTAATAAGTGACCTAAAATCTCGAAGTCAAAATTTGCTTCTTAAAAATATCAAAGATGACCGTTGCTATTCTTACGACGTACAATTGGCTTCATTAATTCCGGCACAGTTCACAAGAAGATATGGAGACATTTGTCAGCTGTACAGTTTTGAAGGTAACCGCTGTGTTTAGCAAAAGAGACCCTGAGCTTGTAAACACGTGATCAAAAATATTATTATTATTATTATTATTATTATTATTATTATTATTATTATTATTATCATTAAATGCTAAGCTACAACCCTAGTTGGAAAAGAAGGATGCTATAAGCCCAGGGGCCCCAACAGGGAAAATAGCCCAGTGAGGAAAGGAAACAAGGAAAAATAAAATATTTCAAGAACACTAACATTAAAATAAATAATTCTTACATAAACAATAAAATCCTAAACAAAAAAAGAGGAAGAGAAACCAGATAGAACAGTGTGCCCGAATGTACCCTCAAGCAAGAGAACTCTAACCCAAGACAGTGGCAGACCATGGTACAGAGGCTATGGCACTACCCAAGACTAGAGAACAATGGTTCGATTTTGGAGTGTCCTTCTCCTAGAAGAGCTGCTTACCATAGCTAAAGAGTCTCTTCTACCCTTACTTGATGAAGTGCTGTATAGAAAAATATTGTTATTTGCCTAACAACACTTCATAAAATGATCTATAGTGCTTTTTATCACGGGTTTACAAGCGCAGCTACTTTGTTTTACGGCAAGAGTTACCAACGTTTTTATATTTGTTATACAGCGTTACGTGATACAATGTACAGCTGACACAGATAGTCGCTTCCTTAGCTTCCTGTGAAGTGTACTGAAAAAAATTATTCCAACTGTACTTATTAGCTGAAATGGAGATACACAAACTATTCACTCCTTGAAGGACATTTATACAGGATGCCATTGTGAGAGAATGTAATTCGAGTCCCGTTCATTTTAGCAAGGATGAAATTTGGATTTGATAAATAAGGAATTAGAATCATTCTATGGTACTATTTATAGTTTATGAAGGTTGACTGGTATTGTTATGATTAACCTTTACATGTTCAAAGTGTTTTATACCACAATTTTATTAAGTTCTCTACATTCTCGACGTTTTTTTTTTTTTTTTACTTATAGCTTTGAGGTATGTTGAATAATAAGACGTTTAAACTCTATTTTTTTATTAGGTGAATGTCAAAGTGAACCCATAATTATTTTCCTTGAAAATATGGGTAAAAAAAAAAAACGCAATTTTAGGCAGAGGACTTGACAATATTCGATTAGGAAAAGACTTACTCAAATAACCAAAATGTTGAATAGGGAAGTTGAGGTTGAACATCATAAAGTTTTTTTTTTTTTTTTAAGGCAGCAGTTTATAAACATAATTAAGGATTTTTTCTTTTACATAAAAATGTCAGTAAATTATCTCACTGTTAGGTTTTCAAGCTTATTTGTTTACAGGTTCTATACAAGACATTTACTCAAGCTTTTGGAGTTAGAATTTTTAATATCAATCGGATAAGGTGGAAATTAGACTGCGTAAAACAGACTCTTGACAGCCAGAAGGTTACGTAATCAACCACTGCAACACAAGCTTCCATTTGGAAGTGGTATTCATACCATGCGCTCCTCTGTCAGTATCATTGCCTTCTTTGCGTTTCTCTCATTCTTTCTGTATTTGGATTGGATTTTTTCACCTGAATTTTATTGTAGTTCTAATATTTTCCGATATTCAAAATTCGATTTTAGGAAATCTTACAATAATAAAGTTCGTTTCATAGCCTATATCTGAAATGTCTATTTTGTTAGAAATGTTAATTTTGCACTCTAAAGTTTCTAAAGTTTTTGATGTTTCCCGTGAATTTTAATTAACGAAGGACTAAATATGATTTGGTTAGTCCAACCTTATTGAAAACAAATCACACGATAGTTAGGATTTATATTAAAACCTATCACCTTCAATACAAGTTTCTTATTCGGTATTTTTCCAGATGTTTCCAACTTCCATTGAATAATCGCAAATGTATCCAAACCTGTTTCACGTCTCGAATGTATTATAAAAGACAATTAAATTTATCAATATATACATAGCTATCATATACAAACTTTTGTAGTACATGCGTTCCAGGTAACTGAATAGAGCATTAAATAAATAATTTTAACATTTATACCAATGCTTCACATTGTAAGTCTTTCAAATCTTTTTTTTTTTTTTTTTCATAACTCTGACCATCCTTTACATTCAGATCTCCCTGGACAATTCTATCCTGTTCGTAATACTAGGCAGGCAATTAATTCTAATAGCCAGGCCTTCTCCATCATGAGCCTCAATACTAAACAGTATTCTACAAGTTTTATTCCAGCTGTTACCAAGTTGTGGAATGATCTTCCTAATCGGGTAGTTGAATCAATAGAACTTCAAAAGTTCAAAGTTGGAGCAAAAGTTTTTATGTTGACCAGGCTGACATGAGTCTTGTTATAGTTTAGATATGACATATCTGTTTTTGACGTTGTTAATAGTTTATATAGACATATCTATTTTGACGTTGTTACAGTTTTTAGATGATTTATTGTTAATTTGTTTTCATCGTTTATTCATTTCCTTATTTCCTTTCCTCACCGGGCTATTTTTCCCTATTGGAGCCCTTAGGCTTATAGCATCTTGCTTTTCCAACTAGGGTTGTAGCTTGGCTAGTGATAATAATAATAATTAAAACTTTGAGTCTAACATAGAAAATGCAATTAAAGTATCCGTTTCATAGATCAGCAAACCTCACTTGTAAAGGTGCCATTCACTTAGAAAGGGGTTTAAACCTCAACACTCTCACATACACTTTTTTACTAGTCATTGAAGACAGAATCAGGTTAAAAGTAAAGCATTTTTTCGCTCTAATTTTTTGCAGAGGTTTGATTTTGTGGTAAATAGTACACATGTAACAAATTAGCAGATGAGATGAAATGTGATACTTAGGTCATTGTGATAATAATGGACATTTAACTATAAATTATATATACACGAAACCAGAGGAATTTAATATTGAATATCTTTGTAATCTGAAAATTCTTGCTCATCACTCAAACACGCACACACATGAATACCCCTAGACGTGCATATATATATATATATATATATATATATATATATATATATATATATATATATATATATATATATATATATATATACATATATATATAAATATATATATATATATATATATATATATATATATATATGTATACTGTATATAGTATATATTATATATATATACATATATATATATATATATATATATATATATATATATATATATATATATATGTATGTGTATATTTATGCATATGTATACATATATATATATATATATTAATTATATAGTATATTTATGTATATGTGTATATATATATATAATATATATATATGTGTATATATATATATATATATATATATATATGTATATATATACATATATATATATGATTATATATATATATAATTATATATATATATATAAATATATATATATATATATATATATATATATATATGATCCTTTCAGAGTGGGGATACCTTAATGTGGTGAAATTATTTGTGTATCACCCTCATAAGTACAGCTGTACTATACTGAATTTTTCTTAATGAGGCGCATTTGAACCGACTTGCAGCGGTGCCCTTTTATCTCGGAAAGGTTTCCTGCTATCTGATTGGGTTTATTTATCTTGTCCAACCAATCAGCGATCAGGAAACTTTTCCGAGTTAAAAGGGCACCGCTGCGAGTCTGTGCAAATCTGCCTCACTAAAAAGAACTAACTTATAGGTGGGATTCCTGTGAGTGATCCGACTAAAGTCACCTACGATAACCGATCCACAGTGGCCAGCGTGGTGATGAAAACTGGCCAAACCCTAGACATGATCAAGAACATGTCTCAGGTCTTTGTCATACAGGGACTAGAAATGGCTGCACTTGTTTTTGTTGTCATTGTTTTTGTGCATCGGGAAGTAAAATTCGCTGCTATGACAGACAGTGGTCTAACGAGGTAAATTAGGAGAATCAGTTAGCACTGGGGCTCCATCTAGTACAGCTTCTGGTGGCAGGATTAATAGCGACATGGCGACCTTATCTTTTATTTGAAGAGACAGTGGTTTGTATATATATACGTATATATATATATATATATATATATATATATATATATATATATATATATATATATATATATATACATATATATATTTATATATATATGTATATATATATATATATATATACATACATATATATATATATATATATATATATATATATATATATATAATATCAAGAGAAGTCAAAGTTCGATCCTAATGTGAGGTATAAATTCATATATATATATATATATATATATATATATATATATATATATATATATATATATGTGTGTGTGTGTGTGTGTGTGTGTGTGTGAATTTATCAACCATAATGGCATATGAACTTCTGCCTTATGGAATCTAATACACTGGAAATTGATTTATGATAAATGCTTCTGGGTGGCCAAGGATTCGAACCTATGCCTCCTAGTTGAAACAAATGCCAAGTGGGACTCTTACCAACCATGCTATCAAGACAAATATAAATTTATTACAAGTCTACTGTACATATTCCTGTTGAATTCAGGAATTTCTTATTAGACATGAAATCATCCTATCTCCACCATGATAGTGCATTAGTGAGTTTGCGACACGTGGGTATTTATTATTATTATCATTATTATCATTATTATTATTATTATTATTATTATTATTATTATTATTGTTGTTGTTGTTATTATTGTTTTTATTACTATTTTTATTATTATTATTATTATTATTATTGAAATTGTTATTGTTATTATTGTTATTATTATTATTATTATTATTATTATTATTATTATTATTATTATTGCTGTTACTTGCTAAGCTACAACCCTTTTTGGAAAGGCAGGATGCTATAAGCTCAAAGGCAACAACAGGGAAAATAGGCCAGTGAGGAATGGAAATAAGGAAATAAACTGAAAGAGAATTTAAGAACAATTATAACATTAAAATAAATCTTTCATATATTAACTAGAAAAAATCCAAAATGACAATGGGAGAAAAACTTAAAAAATAACGAAAGGAAGAGAAACAAGATAGAATAGTGTGCCAGAGTTTACCTTCAAGCAAGAGATCATGCAGTGGAAGACCATGGTATAGAGGCTATGGCACTACCCAAGACTAGAAAACAGTGGTTTGATATTGGAGTGACCTTCTCCCAGAAGAACTGCTTGCTATAGCTAAAGAGTCTCTTCTACCCTTACCAAGAGGAAAGTAGCCACTGAGCAATTACAGTGCAGTAGTTTTCCCCCTGAGAGAAGAAGAATTGTTTGGTAACTTCAGTGTTGTCAAGTGTATGAGGAAAGAGGAGAGTGTGAAAAGAATAGGCCAAACTATTCTGTATATGTACCAACAAATATGAAATGAGCCGTAACCAGAGAGAGGGATATATCACTAACACTCGTGATTTTAATCAATGTAAATATCAACTACAATGGTAAGAGGTGTTTCATTATTTCTGTTAGCAAAGTTATATCTTATAACACTATCGTAGAGCATTGCATAAAAATCCTCTGTAGTTCTTATCACTCCATCTCTGTTGTGGTTAATATTACCATGTTCATCCTTTAAAGCAAACATCTGTTGGCGCCCTTTTCCAAGCCTTCTTTTCCTCAATTTGATGCTTCTTCCTTTCTTAAGTGTTTCACCAAAATTTGGTGTGATTGTGTTTACGAATGTGTTGGTTTGTACATACATGCATATATATATATATATATATATATACAAATGTATATACAGTATATATATATATATATATATATATATATATATATATATATATAAATGTATATACAGTATATATATATATATATATATATATATATATATATACATACACATATTATGTGTATGTATATATATGTATATATTAATATTTATATATATATATATACATATATATATGTATATATACATATATATATATATATATATATATATATAGATAGATAGATAGATAGATAGATAGGTAGATAGATAGATAGATGCATATGTATATACATATGTAAATAGATATGTATATAAATATATTTATTTATATATATATATATATATATATATATATATATATATACATACATAAATTACATATGTATATATGTACATATATATATATATATACATATATATATATATATATGCAGCCTTTTCTAGTCCACTGCAGGACAAAGGCCTTGGTCATATCTAGGTCATGTCAGTTTGGCTATTTTCATCATCATAACGCTGGCCGCTGCAGATTGGTGATGGTAGGAGATTTTGGTCTGATTCCTCACATCAAACCAACCTAGTATGAGTGGCCTGGATTATAGTGATATGCATAGGTATACACAAACCCTTTCATCACGTTAAGGTATCACAGTTTACACAGGTAAATACAACATATATATATACAGTATATATATATATACATATGTATATATACTGTGTATATATATGTATATATATATATATATATATATATATATATATATATATGTATATATATGCATATATATATGTATATATATATATATATATATATGTATCTATATGCATATGTATATATATATATATACATATATATATACATATATATATATATATATATATATATATATATATATATATATATATATTTATATGTATATATATATATATGTGTGTGTGTGTGTATACAGTACATATACATGTAAATATATGTATTTATATATCTATTTATGTATTTACAGTAAGTACATGTATATATACATACATATACCTTTACTTATAAATAGATAGATAGATACTATATGTGATATACGTCCTGACTCTTATGTAAAAAAAATAGTACCTCATAATGGAATGAACATATAAATCACGTTTCATTTGTCCTTCCAATGGATCTCAGTTTTAGGTATAATAATTTGTACTCAAAATAAACCCATGAATTTCATTAAACAAAGTATGAGCAGTTGCCATACCGACAAGCTTCTTGTTTTATTTAGAATGGGTTGTGCCAGTCATAATATCTAGACTAGGTATGTCATATCCTATTGCAATCATCCCATATGTTATATTTTCATGTATTTCCCGTTGGAGATGCCAAAACGTTTCGTGATATATGTTTAGAGATTCCTTCCCTGGGTTGCCTTTTATACATAACTCCTTAGAGAATCCTTTTTATGTTTTTTTTATATGATTATAACTACGCTACTCTAAATGTAGTCAGATTAAAACACAAAATCATAAACTCACGAATTAGTTACCCTGCAGCGGAAGAATAATGAATTAATTTGCTATCAGTAATTGAAGTGATAAAAAATATCATAAAAGCATTATCATATCAACACTGCTTGTAATATCTGAGGTGAATATCGAAAAGATCTGCCAAGCAGCTCACATGAACGTTGTGATTATTTTCAGCATCTCTGCCTGATGATTTCTTATGTCACATTTAACAAACCAATTTTACTTTGAAATACAAAGAGTGAAAGCTGTGACATCACTAGAAAACCAGATCTGAAGCAATGGGATTGTTTTTGATGGAAATTCTCTCTCTCTGGAAACAAGTTTAGCCGCCATTGCAAACTGGAATTTAAATTTCGTAAAGGCCTTCAAGCAAGTTTGGTGTTATGATAAAAAGTCATGGCTGGGTCTAGTTCAACAGTGGGAAATCGTAATTATAAACTTGAGCCATAAACATGCTTGGTTTAATGATTTTCTCTTTCCACATTTCAGGACGCTTCCATGCATGTAAAATGTTTTGGAATTTTAAATTGAACATTAAATTTTAAAAGATCCAACGTTGTAGAAATTCGTAATTAGATGTTTGATGTCCAAAATTCTATAATTTTGTTATTTTGCTAATCATAAGAAAACTGGTAGGTTTTCATTAATATTTAACTTCACTTAAATCTTCCCTGTTCTTTCTATTGTTTTAATACAGCGACGTTCGTCTTAATATTTAAACAGCGCCATCAACTTGAAAGATAGTTTTCTCACCTTACTTACTTTCAACCTCCAGTCTGTTTCCTTTTTGGGATTATCGTGACTAATCGAAAGTTTGGGTAACTCCCTCTTTTGGATCGTTAACTTAACGCTCCACCCTTCGGTTTCATCCAATTATTTGGCCGGGCCACCAGAGGAAGGAGTAATTGGCCAATTGTAAAAGAGGCCTACTGGATTAATGTTACTTATAGTCTATCTTCTATGTATTCATTTGATCTCAGCACTTTAACGCTCTTCTGTTTCATCCAATTATTTAGTCAGCCCATCTGACGAGTAATCATCTAATTCTAAAAGAACCTTAGTGGATTAATGGTACATATAATTTATCTTCTATTTAAATACTTGATCCAAGCCTCGCTAAGGTCTGTCTTCAGGGACAAGGACATTTTTTGTCGTGTTAATTCCTTGACTTTAATTATACATCATTACTTAGACATTTATGACAATTAAGATTAAGCGAGGTCGCTATCCCGCTCAGGTTATGAATACACTGAATTGACTGCTGGAGAAAGAAAAGAAATTCCCATGTTTTCATTGCTTGAGATTTGTAATCACGTGAAATACTTGCAATGAGCTGCGTTTCAAAATTAATTTTATTTGGCCGATCTTAACCTTTAATTCACTTAGATTATCCCCACTAATATAAAACTTTCAGAACTGTTCTTTACCCTCGTACTTCGTAGAGAAATATCTTATATTATATAGGGAATGTGAAAAGTATTGTTTTAAAAGATTTTATAATTTATCATGAAATACGATTACCGTTTTACACATTTTTGAAGAAAACGAAAGCAACTGAACATACGGATTTGAATGTGAGAAAACGAAAGTGAAGATTGGCATAAGTCGGTCTGGACTTCTATTGAAATCCACCTATAACCAGTTTCAAAACTTGGGTTTGCTTTAAAATTTCGAGTATCTGATGTAAAACCTGAAATACCTTATGCACGTAAAAGCGGGCAGGGTTGGTACTTAATATTTATGACTGTAAATAATTAGAAACGTTTGTTTTACCAAAAAATAGCCACTATAATTTTTTTTTTCAGCAGATCGAAAGATTACGAACATTACCATATTCGGTGAATTCAATAAGTAGATATGGACATTAAAGTGTTCTTCTTACTGCTTTGGTATCATAGTTGGTCCTTAAATCTGTTCACTTTTTTAAGAATTAGCCCAATGAACTTAAATTATACTGCAAACATTAGTAAATGACAATTCATTTCTGGGTTTTGTAAAATAAAAAAGCTTACAAACCAAAAATGCTCAGTACCAAAAATAATAGTTCAAATGTATTAAAACTTTAGTTATATCTGTCAAAATTTTTATGTTCAATTCACACACGAATAACATAAAACCTGTTCATAAATAATGAGTTGCACAAGAGATAAAAAGTCTTAGACCTATGTAAATTACAGTATATCAAGAAAATTAAATTTTTCTATATTGATGATACAGCACTAGATTGCAAATATTTGTAGGCTGATTTATTATTAGTATCTATTTGTTGTCCCTTTTGTCAGTTTTTTTTCATATTGCTGCACCTTAAATGATAATAATAATAATAATAATAATAATAATAATAATAATAATAATAATATCATTATTATCATTGTTATTATTATCATTATTATTATCATTATTATTATTATTATTATTATTATTATTCTGACAGGTTTCATAATAAAAAAAAAAAACATCATTATGATGGTAAATCCTAAGTACAAACATGCCTTTTGGCGTCAATGACCTTACTGTAGATGTCAGGATGCCAGAAAACCTCGAATCAGTCAATCGGCTTCAACAGTTCCGGTACACTTCACAGGAAACTAAGTAGACGTCTAATAACTGTACATATCAGTAGGTAACGTTAAGTTTAGCCAAAGAGAAACTGTTAGCAACGCTTCTTGTAAAATGAATTCGCTAACATGTGATCATGTTATCAGAAGCATTTTAATTCCTTTTAAGAAGTCTTGGCAAGCAATTAAAATTATTTCTCTACACAGCACTTCCTTGAATTAATATATAGCAGCGACTTTGTTGTACAGGACGTTGCCAACAGTTACCTGCTACAATGTACAGCCCTCAGACGTCTATTTAGTATCCTTTGAAATCTATCGGAATTAATGAAGCCAACTATATCATCCTTGTCTTTTATAATTTCATCTACATGTATAAACAAGTCTCCCTCTTTAGGTGAGTAAAAGGGATTATTGCTTGCATTTGCAAGTTTATTTATAATCGAGGGTTCTGTTCTGTTGAATTGAAGTAAAGTAACGGTATAAAAGACACTGTATGGGAGTCAAGAGAAGAGAAAAATGTCAAGAATGCATAGGCCTACATAGCCTACGTGCGTGCCTGAAGGAATCCACCATTGCACGTATCTCTGTCAGTAAACTTTAAATTACTCATGGAACTGGAATATTCATAAGAATGAAGAAAGCCTTCGGAAAACAATAAACACGAGAAGAGTAAAGGCTAGACACACACTAACACACACATACACACACACGCACACACACACACACACACATATATATATATATATATATATATATATATATATATATATATAATTATACTATATACAAAACAACAACAACTACAATAAAAATATCAACAACAACAACAACAACAACAACAGCAACAACAACAACAACAACCACAACAAATGCTGAGGTTTATAATCCCGTGCAGGACAAAGGCCTCAGACATATTCTTATTCATATATATATATATATATATATATATGTATGTATATATATATATATATATATGTATATATACATATATATATATATATATATATATATACATATATATATATACATGTATATATATATATATATATATATATATATATATATATATTCATATATATATTTATCTATATATTCATATATATATATATATATACATGTATATATATATATATATATATATATATATATATATATATATATATATATATTCATATATATATATATATACATGTATATATATATATATATATATACGTGTGCGTGTCTGTGTGTATGCACGAGTGACTGGGTCACTAGGTGTTGAGTTCATAGTCCTGTGAAGCTGTTCGCAGTCGACAGTAGGTGTTACGACACTAGCATCACCATAGTCAGTGACCTTTAAGATCAGATTTCAGGACAACTTTAAAACTTTTTGTACATCTGTCGACGCACGAGCTGAGAATCAAGCACATGGTTCTGTTGCTCACTATGAGAAGTGAGAGCCACATGAATATCCCCTTGGGTTATGATCTTCTAAAGAAAAAAGCTTAAGAAAGGTATAAAAGTACCATGCATATATGTATATTGAAACACACACACACACACACACACATATATATATATATATATATATATATATATATATATATATTTATATATTTATGTATATATACACATATACGGTATATATATATATATATATATATATATATATATATATATATATATATATATATATATATATATATGTATATATATATATGTATAAATATATACAATTTATATATATGTGTGTGTATAAATGTGTGGAGAGAGAGAGAGAGAGAGAGAGAGAGAGAGAGAGAGAGAGAGAGAGAGAGAGAGAGAGAGGAGAATAATACGGTGTTCAATAAGAGGTACATAAGTGCACCGTTGACTCCGAAAGCGAAAGTGGTAGTCGAGTCCCCGGGGATATTTACTGACTTTTTGCTGGTGTGGCATTTCCAGCAGCTGAGATGAACAAATGCACGAGGGCCAGCGAATATATCAAATATCTTTTTGCAAGTAACAGCCTTGCATCTATATTGATCTTACTGATAAGTTATAATATTCATAAGTTTGCGTTTTCAATGCGCACTTGTGTGTGACCTGTGAAAAAGGCAGATTCTTTCTAGGTGTTGTTTCCATCTGGTCTCCTCCCTTCAACCTCTCCCTTTCATGAGGGCTTCTTTCTTCAGACGGTGCCTGACCTTTATTTTCTTGTTGTCCTTGGAATTGATTTTACGTTGCTTTAGAATTCTAAGCTTATAAACTACATTTTTATTTTCAAAAATTAATTTATTTAGTCGTAGTTTTACATTTCATGTAATTTGATAGGGTATTGTCATCGTCTGGATGCAGATCAACTCAAGGTCTATCCCGTCATTCTTCCCTTGTCTACAAAAAGAATATCATCAAACAGTGATTCACGTTATTTTACCACTTAAAAATAAAAATTTTCTAATCACTTTGTGTGGAGCTTCGTTTTTCCATCGTCACTTGATGCATAAAAGAGTTTGACTTTTTAATGTGAAATATTTCGGATGATGTCTTCATTTTAACTTGAATTAATTTACACTTTTGGACATAAAGCAAACCTCGTGTACATTTGCGTTGATTTCATGCTTTCCAATGTGTAATTAGGGGTAGAAAATGCCTCTCAAAGAACGTCCTCTTATCTGTGAAATGATCTACACTCTACAGCTACCGATTTTTATGATCATATGATGTTTTAGGGTATACTATATATTGAATTAAAGGAATTTGTCCCATTTGAACTTGTCCATTATTCAATGTTTGAGCCTAAGCAATCCAAATATAATGTTTTTTAGACTTGATCAAACTCAAATTCTATTTCTTTGCTATTATGATACCAGTATTTTATTACGCCATTTGAGAAATTGCTGCTTGTAGAGAAAAGGAACCTTCCGTTTTCTATCTTGTCGAGTTCAAAAGGTCACTCGATTGACCCCGAACCACTGTTGCTTGACCTATGGCATACAGACAAGGTGATAATATAGTCTCCGCATTTGTTATATTTCTCGATACACGTAACCTCCCATAAGAAGATAGAAAAAAAAATGGGATCATCGGTAAAAAAATTATTGAGAGATTTTCAATCAGACCTGGCTTATTATGGGGTCTTCGATTTATAAAACTTATTTTCGTTTGTTTGATAGACATAAAAAACAAGTAAGCATTAGCCAATCATAGACTTGTACAAACACACACACATATATACATATATATATATATATATATATATATATATATATATATATATATATATATATATATAAACAAACAATTCTGCCAGTTCAAGACATGGCGGAAATTAAATCTCTTATCTAGTATGATCCCATGGCCAATAATGTTTTTTTTTTTTTCTTCTTTTTTTTTTATTAAAGAAATAGTTAAAATATTCAAGGGTAAAAGTAAGTGCATAGAATTACTAATTAGTATTGGGTTAGAATTAAATTTTCAACTCATTTTCAAGTAATGAATGGTTTTCTAAAAACGGTTTTCAGTTACCGTGCACATAAAAAAAAGCCGATGTTTAATTTAAAGACAAATTTCTTAACAATTATGTAAGACAAATATGACTTGGGTAAAGGGGGGTAAATACATACATACAAGTAAAATTATTATTATTATTATTATTATTATTATTATTATTATTATTATTATTATTATTATTATTATTATTATTATTATTATTATGAAAATAATAAATAGCCCATTGAGGAGAGAAGATAAACAAATAAATAAACTACATGAGTAGTAATGAATAATGAATATGAAATATTTTAAGATAAAAAAAAGAATAAAATAGATCTGACATATATAAGCTAAGAACATCTGAAGTTCCACTGATTCAACTGCCCGATAATATCATTCCACCATCTGGTCACAACTGGAATAAAACTTCTAGAATGCTATCAATATTGTCAATAATTTCGGTGATAATTATAAGCATTTCTATTGTAAGATGTATTAATAATGTTAATTACATTTTGCTACATACATTTTGCAATTTGAAGAGAATATTCATCGCATTTAGATTAAGATGCACAAATGATTCATTAAGGTAGGTTGACACCCTACGCACTTTTTGGTTGCGACGTGTTGCGACGTGGGGTCGTGCCAAATAGTAAGCGTAAACACCCGAAAATTTGCCAAAGTCGCAACGTGATTATGCGAGGTCTTGCGACATGTCACGAGGTTGTTTTACGGTGTCTTGCGAAGTGCCGCGAGGTAGTTTTGCAACGTGTTGCGAGGTGTCACGAAGTGTCACATAAAAAGTGCCCAAGCTACCAGGGTGCGCAAAGCCTAGGGAAGTCACTCACATCATAAGTTTTAGTTCCTCTAGTGTGATCAAATCCCCGAGAAAAAAAGTTAAAAAAAAACATTTAATATTTTACTTCAACATATAAATGCTACCTTTCTGTCGATTTCATGACTAACCCTTTTTTTGAAATTATTTGGAGTTATTTCATAAAAGATCAAAACAAATTCAGTCTATTGTATCTTAGGAATAATTTATAAGAAATGATATCTAGAATTTATTTTCCTCTCATCACTGGTAAGCATTATGCAAATAATTCTATTGAATATAAGAAAAATTAGCCGTAGTAAAATTATATGTATTGGAACTCAAGTGTTTATACTATATCTTAACATGTGAATTAAGTGCTAAAACTATCAACTAGTATTATATAAAGCAATTGATACTTATGTTGCTTTGAACCTAAATATCTTCAGTCTGCATGAAATTGATAATCAATTAAAGAAGTTATCTTCATACAACCTATAAAAAATCGACAATAATGATAAGAAAAATAACAACGAACATGAACAGGCATAACACGAATCCATCACAGATCACCAAAACAAGAAAAATAGTTTTGTGGATGCTCCCGAAAATGGCGTAATAAATTAGGCTGATAAGAAACAGCATTATCAATAAACGAAGAGCGGAGAATTACGCAGTATGTCTAAACTGTGTAACTGAACAAAAGCACACACACACACAACCATAAAGAGAAAAACAACACGGCACTATCGTATTGAA